>NW_019723298.1:1329924-1381314 GCF_002891405.2 Cryptotermes secundus
TTGACAGCGTCTAGACCGGCTGTGCACCCCACGGAGCCTCCTATCCATTGGGTACTGGGGACGATTTCCCTGGGGTAAAGCGGCCTGAGCGTGAAGCAGACCACTCAGTCTAATACCGACGTCAAGAATGGTGGAGCCATACTTCCACCCCTACATATGTGTCCTGATGCCATAGTGCTTGATCAAGCATAGGGAGAACTTTACCTTTATTTTTTACCCCCGAAGGGAAGAGAGCACGTGGGAGACCTGGGTGTATGTGGGACTCACTATTAAAACTAGTTTTCCACGAAGCTGAGAGTAGCCTGACTTCGTCTGCCTGTTCTGAACACAGTTCCATAGAAAGCGGGGAAATTACATGCACAAATAAACGACCATCAGCTTCAGAACAAGGGTTCTGTTCCATGGAGTGAAGTTCATTTTTTGATGTTTCTAGCGGCCGGGGCGTGAAGCTAACCACTCACCTCCAACTAGTGCCGAGGTCAAGAAAATGTGAATCTATACGATGTACATCCACGTCCCAATACGCCTTCATGGCTTACTGCTTAATTAGTTAAGCACAGGGACAATTTACCTTATTAAGACTAAATGCATGGTTTTTTTTTCTGTTACACCACAACTTTGTTTCTTCAGTTTCCCACTTTTGTGTAAGGACACAAGACGACTGACTGCCTGCTAGCGGTGAAACCTTCCAGTACGCAATGGCTCCCATTATCCAAACAAACTTGGAGAGATTCGCCACCTATCTACGTGTATATGCTCCTACCTGCTGTGTCTGTCTTGGTTGTTGCGCTGCCGAGTTCGGAATTTCCGCAGGGACTTGTGAATTGCCCTGTGTCTCGGCGAACATTTAAGACGAGTCCATCTCTCTCTCTCTCTCTCTCTCTATGTCTCTGTTTTGCCGACTTTTGCAGAGAACGTTGAAGCAAACCCAAGTTTTGCAAAGGGAATTGAAGCTAATGATTTTCAAAGGAAATTACCTGGATATTTTGTAAGGATTACTTTTCATAAGCGTCCAGTAAATTAGTAGAATCATTATACAGATAAACAATTTAAACACAACGAACAAACATGAATCTGTCTCGTAAACCTACACACACTTGCAAATCACCCGTTTGTTTTTAGTTATCCCTTTCCTCATATTGTACTGCAGTGTACACGTGTTGTGTTACACTGTTGTATACGTGTATAGTACAGGCATTCGTAGTCTAACTGCGAATCTCGAATTTCCGTTTTATGAAGGGCTTTGTAAATTTGAAATCCAGTTTACTGTATGTCCATATGCTATTTGTATAGTCATATTACATTATGATGACCTCAGAGTGTTGGTTGCGCAGATACTTGGTCGAGTCAACTTTTTACAAACACACCCTTCACCAGGATGCGTCGATTTGTTTGTTGATACCTCCTTGAGAGAGAGGTTAGGCGTGGGGTGTTCATCGTGGCTCTGAGGCCCACCCAGCCTCCTATCCAATGGGTACCGGATGCTCTTTCCCCGAATGTAAAGCGGCCGGGGCGTGAAGCTGACCACTCACCTCCAACTAGTGCCGAGGTCAAGAAAATGTGGACGTATACACCCACTCCCCCGTACGCCTTCATGGCGTAGTGTTTAATTAGTTAAGCACAGGGACAGCTTTACATTTTCACTTTCAATTTCATATACAGTACTTGAGCTCATTTGGCGCATTCTCCCGTTCCTGTTGGTTTCTTCCTCCTGCTGCGCTGGTCAGAGCTCACCATAAACAAAATGGGACACTTACTCTAGGGAAATGTTAACAGTTTAAACTTTCTCACAGAAGGGCGCGGAAGCTGAATAATATACTTATGGAGCCGTGGTTGAATTATCACTCGTTCACCCCTCCTTCAGATGTCACCTGGAAATTTAATTATCAACGGTAAAACTGTCAATCAATAGAGATAGGCGAAGTTGCTTCAGGATTTGTTTGTGAAGAGGAAACTGCGTCTTTCAAAGCATAAGCACATATCGACTGTGGAAATGAAATATAAGCACTTCTGTTATTCTGTCTGTCTGTCTATGGCTCTATAGCCCTTGTGGACCTTCGCCGCTTTTTCAGTTTCTTAGTTATGTACACAATCGGTAGGAGTCCTTGGACGGGAGACCAGCCCATCGCAAGGCCGCTACCTACACACTGAACAACGCAGACAGAATAAACGAAAGGAGAGATCCATGCCATGAGTGGGATTGGAACCCACGATCCCAGGGGTCGAGCGAGCGAAGACAGTTCCTGCCTTATACCGCAGCCACTGTGATCGGCACTTCTGCTGTTAGTTGAAGAACCTGAACTATAGTATGAGGAATAATAGCCTATGACACGTATTGTATCGATGATCGTGCATTGTGGGTGCAGAGGTTTGTGTGTGTAATCGATTCGCTTGCGCGGATGGCTATTCAGCTTGCAGCAACCGGGCTCAACTGGCTAAGTACACGCTGTCTTCACGCCGTGAACCGCGACGATTTTCCACTTCACTTCCTTCAGACACTTGTTAATAGCCGCCTGTCTTATGTGTGAAACATTATTTAACAGGTAGTGGGGTGCTGGAATTTCGTTACTTGTCGAATAATCATGTAAACACTGAAATAAATACGCTCATTATGCGTTCTTTACACAGCGATAATGGAAGTAACGTACTTGTATGCAAGGGAATCATGCCGGTCCTCATGCGTCAACCCCGAGAACCGCTAGACGGGTTTCGATAAAATTTGATGTGGGCGTCATACCACTGGAGGTCACTCCAAGCTTTTAGGCCTAATTCTGAACTTCCTATAATCAGTAATGATAGCACGGCGGACGGGCGAACTTTGTGAAGTGTGAGCGGCACATCGGAAATACGGTAATCATAGTAACCACTAGTACTCATAGCAGGCTTAGCAAACACAGTAAGCGGAGGACTGAAGTAGCCGTTGGAACTAGAGGTGTAGGTGTTTAATGTTAACACCTTCACCAATTGCAGGCAGGCTGTTTGGAACAGCTAGGAGCATTCAGAATACAAGTATGCCAAGAACGCATGTGGAAACTGTGTACTCCAGTACGGATTATAACTTTATAATTTGATTATAGTTAAATGTCTAAATATAAGCACCGAACCATCAGTTCTGCAGTAGTTAAAACCCGAGGGTTTCTGACCAAAACACATCGAGACTCCTACAGCAGTAGTTCTCAACCTTTGTGAGACCGCGGCCCGGTAAATGCTTTTTTGTAAGGCAAGGGTCCAGTATAATTGATGCCAGGGCCCGGCGGTTGAGAGACACTGGCCTACTGAGTCCAGTCCTTAGTAACCCAACGCAGCTACTTTGCCAACTCAATGAAGAAGCTTGTAGTTGCTCATCTCGTTAAGAAGTATTCCACAGTTTATGGGATCCAAATGTTCATAAGAGCCAGTCCCTGGACCTTCTCCATAGCTAGATGAATATCGACTTTAAGATCCATATTAAAGTTATCTTTTCATTTAAACACAAGTTCTGTAAATGATCTTTGTCTGTGTTCGGATCATATTAAATTCTTAATAGGATTCAAAATAACTTTTTTATGTATCTTAAAATTCGTGGGTGTCTGATGTATTATTTCATTAGAATCAGACACGTTGCCCTGAGACTTAACAAAGAGTGATAATATCGGCGGGGGGGGGGGGATTGGTAANGGGGGGGGGATATTCGTATGTGAAAGATGTACTGTAAGACCCATAAAATTGCATTAGAAATGTTTGTCCGTCAGATTTTGAGGTCAGAAAATTGTGAAATGACATTTAGAGTTTCGCAGTAAACTGAGATGGTAAATGGAAAACTTGTTGTCCCTGTCGTCCTCATCGCCGTCATCTTTCATCATTCATCAGTCATCATCCTCGTCATTGCATAGTGTGAGGGTGCTGAGAAATGAACCGCCCAAGAAAATATTTGGACCTACGAGAGATGAATAAGAAGTCGGCAAAGAAAGTTACACACGAGGAGCTTCTCAGTCAAGAGGGATACACATGCGTGGATGTAATGAGAAATGCTAACAATATTTTGGCCATAAAACTAGAAGGGAATATACCAGTGTGTCTTCTGTCATTTACGGCAGTCAGCGGGTACTTCAATTGTCCCTGTTCCTAACTAAGCATCACTCCTTGAAGGCGTGTTGGGGAGTGGAGATAAGCTCCACGCATTCTCAACTTCTACACTAGCTGGGGCGAGTGGTCAGTTTTACCCTCCTCGTGAACGGGTTGTTGGAATAGTGTATAATTCGGATTGGCCTCAAGAGTGGTCTGTATACAGTGGTGAATAGAAAATTTCCACCTTCGCCGGGAATCGGTCTTCGATTCTCCAGTCGTCCAGCTCGTAGCCTAGTCACTAAAGTGGCTGAACCAAGTCTACACTTCGACCAAGGGTTGGATGGTGGATAGTATTAAAATGGACCTAAAGGAACCAGATTCATCACGCGCGCGCGCGCACGCACGCACGCACAAACACACGTTATGTGACTTATTGTAATGCCGTTAGGAATGGGCAGCAGAAAATAAGTTTTTTAGATTTCCTCTCCGTAGCAAATGCTTACTACTTTCTTTTGGAGCCTATAGCTGCATAGTAACAGGTTCGCAATCAGACTTATGTCAGTATTGTGAAATTAATTGGAGTCAGTTAACGGGGCTGATACTTACACGTTCCGTCCTTGAACTTACTCTGAGGCAATGCTACTGCCGTGCGGTGCCAGCTAATCCCAGTATCATTTTGGTTAGGTAAGGGTAACATCCCTATGCTTTAGCACCACACCACGGAGATGTATAAAGGGTGGAGGTAAAGCTGCGTGCATTCTTGTCATCTGCACTAGATGGAGAGTCAGCTATACGCTCTGGCCTGCTTGCTTCCACGGAAGGAATCCATATATTCGTTGGCTGCAAGGCTGGGTGGTGGCCGCAGAGTCGTTCTGAAGCTGTGACCTTTTGCGTAACACCGTGAAGATGTGTAGGGGGAAGTGGAGATAAATCATTGTGTTTTGAGAATCTCGATACTAGTTGGAGGAGAATTGTCAGCTTCACACTTCGGCCGCTTTGCCTCAGATGGAACAGCTCCCAGTATCCATTGTACATATAGTAGGTTTGGTGAGCCTCTGAGACGGTCTGGTCACTCACTCATGGAGCTGAGCCCTTCTTGAGAAGCCGCAAATTGTGCAGCTACTGAAGAACTTCCCACCATTTTATGGAATCCGAAGATTCATTACCATTTTATAAGAGCCCTCCAATGGTGCCTATCCTGATCCAGATCAATCCAATCCATACCATCTCATCCTATCTCTCAAAGATCCATTTTAATATTGTCCACCCACCTACGTCTTCGTCTTTCCAATGGTGTCTTTCCTTCTGGATTTCTCGCCAATATCCTATATGAATTCCTCTTCTCCCCCATTCGTGCTGCATGCTCTGCCCACCTCATCATCCTTGACTTGATCATTCTAATTTTACTTTGAGAAGAGTAAAAGTTATGAAACTCATTATGCAGTTAGTCTCCAACCACCTGTCGCTTTATCTCTCTTCAGTCCAAATATTCTCAACACCCTCAGTCTATGTTCCTCCCTTAATGTCAGAGACCAAGTTTCACCCCCATACAGAACCACAGGCAAAATTATAGTTTGGTATATTCGAATTTTTATGTTTTTGGAAAGCAGACGAGAAGACAAAAGGTTCTGGACTAAATGGTAGCAAGCATTACCCGAGGTCAGTCTCTTAATTTCCTATAGCTGGTCCGGTGGTGAAAAAATCCTTGCCGCTGTTGGAAATCGAACAGTGGTCGTCCAGGACATAACCAACTTAGATATATTGGTGCTAAAATATGACTTTCATTGCTTTGAGATATGTGGGAATGCTTGCTACCATTCACCACAGAACATTGTGTCTTCCCATGAAGATTAAACTGTACAATACTTCAGTTTCACGTGTTTTATGTGGATTGGAAGCTAAGTAAATTTAATACTAAGGATGGTATTTAAGTGACAGGATCCTGGGGAAATTTCCGTAACGAGAAGCTTTGTGATGTGCAGGACATATAGCACGCGTAGAGATTAAAGTGCGTGTAGAATTTTATTAGGAAAATCTGAGGGGAAGAGACCTCGGGGGAGACGTACGTATGGATGAACCTTACCTGAGTAGAATGCGAGGTTAAGTTGGTTGTTTATGGATGCTGTTAGTATCGAAACCGTATAGCATCTATGATAAGATGAGAATTTGAATTGGGAGGGGAAACAGAAGTAGTGGGAGGAAACCTGCCCCAGTATCACTTGTTCACCATGAGTTTCACTTAGGATTGAATCCGAGGCTTCATGGTGAGAATCAGTCGCCCAACCGTCTGTTTTATTCAAATAAATATGTTATTTGTTAAGAAAATGTCAGTTTAGCGCGTTAATATCAGAAATGGGCGCTTCCCTGCAGTATGAAGCACAAATACGCTGTTGCGGATATGATATTTATTCGACTTGACATTTGTACTCTTCAAAAATTAAGTGCGCAGTGTACTAGTCACAGAGTACGTTTGTCTTTTACGAATATGAAATGAGAGGCCATACGTCCCGCGTTACACCACAACAATTTTGACATTAGCAAAGAACCTGCGTGGTACATACATAAACAATTACCTACCAGAGAATACAGGTAGGGCTACATTGCGCAGCACAGGATCAATACTACATCGCTGGGGAGTGAAGAGGGTGGCTGGCACTAACGTGTATTTTAATCACAACAGTTGTTTTACCCGGCTTCTCAATAGGCTATTCCAGTTGCCACGGATGTGTCAAACACTAAATTAAATTATTGCTTGAACTACTCCAGAATTATGACATTCGAATTTGTAATGTTTCAGTCAATTCAGAAACAAATTTTGAGTTTTTCTTGGCGGGATAAAGGGCACCTTGAAGAAAGCAGTCTTCTGGGATTTGGCACCGTGTATATGTGGTGTTAACCGACGTTTCGGAGGAACGTATCGCCTCCATCTTCAAGGTAGAAGAAAAAATATAAGAAATCTGCAAGCGAAGAGACCGTGAGAAGCGGTAAAAGCAGACCAGTCGGTTCTCCTCCGAAACGTCGGTTAACACCACATATACACGGTGCCAAATCCCAGAAGACTGCTTTCTTCATAGTCACCGCCGTGAAAGCCTCAAATCTTACAAAGGGCACCTTGTTTCCGCCGGCTGCAGTTTCAGTAACCGTATTAACAGCCGTATAACTTTTTGTGGTTTATGACGCAGTCAATATTACGACAGGCTTATGTAGCGTCGAATAATAAGACGAATGGTGGTGACTATGAAAGGATTTGGATGGAAGCGATCGTGACCTAATCAAGATATCACGGTCAATGTTAGAGTCAATTTTACCGACTACACAACACGTTTTTATTATTATCGCACTACATGTTTCGACCTCAAGAGGTCATCCTCAGGTGTAGGAACACAGCTGTATAATTACACGCAATCACATTCGTTTTTTTTTTCACTTATTCGACTCTGTATCTTATTCAGGCTTACGCTCAATAGTATATCAAGTTCGTCTTATAAAACATAAGTTAACATTTAAAATTTTTAATTTTAACATTTAGAATAATATTTTAACTTATGTTTTATAAGACGAACTTGATATACTATTGAGCGTAAGCCTGAATAAGATACAGAGTCGAATAAGTGAAAAAACGAATGTGATTGCGTGTAATTGTACAGCTGTGTTCGTACACCTGAGGATGACCTCTTGAGGTCGAAACATGTAGTGTGATAATAATAAAAACGTGTTGTGTAGTCGGTAAAATTGACTCTAATATTGATTAAATACACAACAGGATGCAAGAAACAATTAAAGATATCACGGCATATGCCCGGAAGGACTGAGAAAAATCACAAAAAACTTCAGTTAATATAGCTTGTATCTTGACCGAGGTTCGAGACGAGCACCTTTGCAATAAGATCTGGAACGTTAGACTTACATCCACTTGCTCTGTATTTTTGTTGTTACAATTACAGTTTATTATCAACAACATTACTCCTGCGCATTTCTTTTAATTTACATAATTTTAATTACTGTGTGCGAAGGAGGAAAAGAATGTAGCTTAGAAAAGGAGTGAATTATTTTTTCCTCGTGTATCGGATGGGTCAGTGTTTAACTTTAACTTAAAGCCGACGAGAAAGCCTGCGAAAAAGAATCATGTTATTATAATATTGTTTCGTAGGTCTCAAATGTTCCTATCTACTAAACGTATAGATGTAACAAAATACAGAATTGCACGATTAATAGTGAATTTGGACAGGAGGGCCTAACCTCAGATTGTTAACGCATGTGTTGATGTGGATGCGAACCGCGCATTGAAGTAATATAAACGATCATCCATACGTGTATATAACCACATGTGATGCTCAAGCGGTTAGTTACTGGCTTCCCACCGCGGCGGCCTTGGTTCGGTCCCGGGTCTGGTCAAGTGGGATTTGTGGTGGACAAAGTGGCGCTGGGGCATATATTCTCCGAGTACTTCGGTTTCCCCTGCCAATCTTCATTCCACCAATCACCCTCACTTATCATCTGGGGCTGGTACAATACGCCAGAAGTGGTCGCAGTACAGGGGACTTAGTCCCACCTCTCTAGCAATAAAAAAAATAATAACCACATGTGATGCTGCTGAATGGTGAGGGACAAGAGTAAAGGTGTGAAAAAAAGAGAGTTGCATATTGTGTTCAGGAGCGAAGCGTAAAGAACACGCTTCTTTAATTCTTCCCATGTAGCAATACATAGTAATACAATAGCAGTGCAATAATAGAGATAAAAAGGGACCGTCCATGCGCTTGACTAATTAAGCACTACGCCATGAAGACGTATGGGGGAGTGAATGTATAGATCCTCATTTTCTTGACCTCGGCACTAGCTGGAGGTGAGTCGTCAGCTTCAAGCCCTTGCTGCTTTAACCGTGGGGAAAGAGCCCCCGGTACCCATTGGATAGGAGGCTGGGCGGGCCTCAGAGCCTTTCTCGACGATATGGAGATGAGGAAATTCTGACCATACCGGGACTGGAACTCCGACTTCTCTGTCGTCCAGCCCGTAGGTAATCGCTATACCGACTGCGCTACCCCGGCTCACAGCAATATAATAGTAAGTAGTGTAAACTGTTTGTGGGCCTAATAGAGTCCAACATGTAGGAGATCCGTGAGCCAGAACATCTTGCATATAACCGCTGGCCGGACGCAATAACACTATGGTTATCACTCCTGACTTGGAAGCCTCGATTTCTCATCTCGGCGCACACTGAAGGTGTTTGTAATTTTCGTAGCCCCCCCCCCAATTTCATATAGTTTAAACCCGAATCAGTTGATCAATCGGTTAAGAAAGGTAAGCTGGGTGGGACATTTAGCACATATTGAAATGCATAAATGTATTAAATATTGGGATATCTAAGCATAGATTGAAGAACAATATTGTTAAGAAAACTCCGTGGCCTATAGTCCACAAGCGAACTATACCGACCGAGCGACTTCCGCTTGTCGGCGAAGTTAGTGCCAACTTTTAGCGGATAGAGTGTGTCACGTGGTCAGCACAACGGATCCCACCACCGTTAATCTCCGTCTTCTAGACCGGAGCCGTCATTTCCTTGAAATAGCACCTCAGTTATCCTCACGAGGCTGAGTGGACCCAGCCCCAGACCCACTACTTCTCAGAAAATCTGGTAGCGCCTGGAATCGAACCCGGGACCTCTAGAGTTGTAGCCAGGAACTCTGACCACTAGATCAGAGAGACGGTCAGAATAATATTGTCACTTGTATGAATGGCTATAGACGGGGTTTGCACTGATAATCGGATTTATTTCGCAATTTAACACAACTCGTGACTGCATTTTACACGCATAGGCTAGTGTTCTCAGTCACGGTCTTTACTGCTGTGCTTGGTAACGTCTTCCAACAGTGGACGTTCCTCTGCTTCCTGGACGACGTCCTCGCAGGCTGGTGACCATCTCGCACCCAGCATCTTACTCTTTTAACTGCCGTATCAAGACTCTTACCGTAATGACAGCTTGTCCTCATATAGCTTCGGCATTGACTGCACAGGAGACACCGCTTCCAACAGTTGCTCCATTGTTGCGGGTTGCACAGCCGTTACCTAGCAGTGGCTGTTTCTTTATCTTTACAGTTCTTGCTTTCAGGGAATATGCCACATTATTAAAGTGGATGTTGAATGAGTGGTATGGAAAGGTTTAGACAACATTAGTGTGATACGGGATAGGGACTAGTGGCCTGGGTTCGTGGAAACGGCAATGGACATTCAGGTTCCATGAAATACAGGAAATTTCTTTATCAAATGAGCGACTACTAGCTTCTTAAATAGAGCTATGCTCTTTGGGGTTTATTAATTGCTAATTGCCGTAGTGATATATGTAGTAAAAGCAAATACATTACCTGTAACTAGTGTATGTTAACCGATGTAAACTATAAAGACGTATAAATGTAGTTGAGGGAATAGTTGCGCTGGCAAATATTTTGTTTTTATTTTGCTAATTCAGGGGAAGGGATGATTATCCACGAATTTCGGGTAATAGTCCAAGCCCGATAACACGATTGCAGTAATCTTTCAGTAACTGGTACTCAAATATACGCAATTTAAATTTGTGTACATTTTTACCAGCCGTAATATTTTATTGTGTATTCGCAGTTTTTAGTTCTTGTACACTAGCGAAAAATTGTTGCTACCGCACCGGAAGATCGCCATTTTCTGTGGGGTCCTAGCTGTAATGGCATCTAAAACCATTCTTCTAACTGCCAGATTACCGTTTCGACGTGTCAGTTGTGAAATCTTGTTATATCTTATGCGTAATATTATTAGGGGTACGTGATTAATGCAAGGACAGGCAACTAGAACTTTGATGAATGTTAACATCCTTGGCTCCCCTAACCCGTGATATCCCATAAGGCCCTTGTCTTGCGAACCGCGTTTTTTTAGTGTATTTGGTTGAGGCATTATACTGTAAGCCGGAAGGTCGAGGTTGGAGTCCCGATGAGGTGGATTTTTTCAATTTACCTAATGCTTCCAACCGCACTATGGTTCTGGAGTCGACTCAGCCTATAACAGAAATGAGAACCAAGAAACTTCGTGGGGAGTAAAGGGCGGCCGATGCGTAAGGCTGACAATCTTACCGCCATCTGTGAGCCGACTGTGTAGAGAAAATGTGGGAGCCTTCGACGTCTCATAACCCTATGGGCCTTCACGGCCTGTTACATGGATAGATTTTTTTGCTTTGTGGGGGGTGGAGTCTAACTGGGTCCACTCGGCACGGCGGCCATTGATTGGCCTATTGTAGCATGCCCCGGGTGATATGATGATGGAGAATTTGGTGGAATGAAGATTGGCAGAGGAAACTGAAGAACTCGGGAAAACCTTCCCCAGCGCCACTTTGTCCACCACAAATCCCACTTGACCAGACTCGGAATGGAACCCGGGCCGCCGCAGTGGGAAGCCAGCGACTAACCGCTTGAGCTATGACGTGGCCTTATGGTTAGATTTACTTTAACTTCCGCACTAACTTCGCCTAAAAGTGGCGGTCTCTCGGCCGATATTGTTCGCTTGCGGACCAAAACCGCGGAGTTTTTTTTTAACCTGAGAGTTGGCCAAGGACTGATGTACTGCATACTGCTTGTCTGCAGGAGCCGCTCCGAACATCCCGCTGTATTTACTTGACGTGTTTCTCATTTGAGATACAGACAAAGAAGTACCGAGTTATCGTACTTATCTGCGTACTATGAAGCAGATGAAAGTTCTCATAACCTACTCTACATTTAGGCTGGCATGTGATCGATAATGTTGTAGGCACTGGGCCAACAAGCTACCGGATGGACAAAGCATCTGATTCAGCTTGTTACGGACCAGTTATACAGGGTTACTAGAAATGATTCATTCCATTAAAAACACTATATTTTCCAAAGTATGACACATACAAATATGATTGATACATGAAAAGAACCGCAACCTCGCCAAGTTTGAATCATGATACACCAGTTGGCAGCATGAATGCAGTGCCTCACAAAATGGCGACGAAGCTGGAAAAGAGTTTCTGTGTGTTGGAATATGCGAGATATTCGTCTGTTATTGCAGTGCAGCGTGCATTCAGAGCAGAGCACAGAAAAGAACCGCCATGTAAACAGAGAATTCTGCGGTTGAATCGGCAGTTTAAGGATACTGGCCTGTGTAAAAGGAAAAGCACGGGGCGACCAATATAGTGTTCTGGAATGGAATAAATCATTTGTAGTAACCCTGTATTCTGTGGCTGCAACTTGTGGGGATTTAACCTGAAACATCACGTATACGGAGTTTTCTCAATTTAGATTTTTTACTTATGGATGTGATAACAATACAGGGAGTATATAATATATATAAATATGCAATGAAATTACAATATCGTTACCGTTCCGCGTTTCTTCTTGTGAGCATGCGCTCTAGCGGAAGAATCTGACCCTCCTGCTGTAAAGTTTGGCCGCTCCACAAGGCGTTAAATTCGCTGTAAGGTTGAGCTGTCTAGAAGGCTGATTGTTCCTACGTAATAAATTTAATGAATTTGTTTTTAAAATTTTAATGTCTAAGGACATCAATTACCAATTAGAAAGAAGATTCGTGATTAAATTAGGAGAAGAATAAATTCTGGAAATTCTTATTAATATTGAGCTGAAAAACTTTTCTGTGTTCTTTCCAACACACTGACGATGAAGGTCTAAACTTTTCAAATTTCTTCATACGGTTGTGAAACTTAGAATCTTATTTTTAAGAAAAAAAAAACAAATTGCAGGTCTTTTAAAAAGGAATCGGCGAGCTAAACATGTAGATGTGCTAAGTAGACAGTTTAGAGGAAGGTTGCGTTTTATACAGATCGCATTAGTGTTGCTAGAATGGTGAAGTCTATGAGGTTACTAGGCCGGTCACGGTAGCCGAGCGGTCTAAGGCATGCACTGTCTTCGCTCGCTCGGAAGCCGGGATCGTGGGTTCGAATCCCACTCAGGGCATGGATGTTTGTGTGCGTTTTTCTGTGTTTGTCTACAGGTACAGGCCTTGCGACGAGCTGATCACTCGCTCAAGGAGTCCTACCGTATGTGTAAGATCTAGTAAACCGAACTGAAACGGAGAGTTTCATGGAGGTAGGCCTAGGCCCAAATTGGGGCTGTAGCGCCACAGAAAAATAAATGAGGTTACTAGGCTTGATGTAGCTTTTATGGAGAGGCAGTATTGTAGAATTGTAGCTTGAAAATCTCTCAAGAAACAACCACATTCGAAGACTGAGAAGGGTAAAGGAAAGTAACATTAAGATGGATTTTAAGGAAACAGTCCTGGAAGGAGTGGATGCGATTCTTTTGTCTCATGATAAGAACCGCTGACAAGCTTTTGTGATCACTGGAATCATTTCTCTGTGGGGTATTTGAAGAACTTTTCTGTAGCGTTAAATGTTAGGCTTATTGGTGATTGCTAAATTGGAAAGAATCTGAAAGGAAACAGCTCTTTCTTTATTCGCCTGAAGGGACTTAGGAAAACGACAAAAGTCTCAGGATATCCAGTTATCTGGCCGAGATTCGAACTGAACACCTCCAGAATACGACTCTAGAGTTTTACGGCTACACCACCCCACTCGGTCGGTATGAAGTAAGGGGTTCCATTAAAGCGAAGAATTTCCTGATGAAGGAACTAATTATAAGCTTCTCAGGAAAGATTTTAATCAAGAAATTAGTTACGCTTATGAAAAATTTTGTCTTCTGAGACATAACTCCGAGTTGTTCTTTGAAAGCCAACTGACGTTTCGGAGGAAGGTGTCACCATCTTCAGGGTTGAAGAGTAAGCCGAGTAAAAGACAAACAGGAAGCAGGCAGCAAGGAAGCGACAACGCACTTAACTTTGAACAGACTATACGGCGATATATCCCACAAGATAGAACTGTTCATAACCACCGCTGTGAGAACCTCAAATCCCACACAATCGTAGTTACGCTGCGAGACTAGATTTATGAAGTTCTTGTTCTAAGGCTGTGACGTTTCACGTGGAAATGGGACTTCATACTCAAAGAAAGACAGCTTTGATTCTGATGTCCCGCATCCATAATTTGCAGTTTTCAGAATCTTTCATCACTGAGTACTTGTGCTTATGATAGGTCGGAGATGGCAGTGTCCATAATGTCAGTCCAGTTTATCTGTTCGTTCGCTGCCAGCTTTTGCTCTCAATATGGAAACAGGAGAACAGCCCTGCACACGTTGAGCCCCTCTGTTATCAGAGAGCGTAGCATCTTTTGGGATCACATACGTACTTCCCTTCACATGTTCTAACTGAGCACATTGGTTCAAGCTGTTACGCTTCTGGCTTGTATTAGGAGATCCTCTTTTCGAATTTCTGCCGGTGTACTCCTAAACTGATTGAAGTTTTCTTGCTGTTCCTCAGTCCTTCCAGACATATGTCAGGATATTTTAAATTAGGATACAAACATCTCCTTCCTTATCCTTTCCACTCAATTATTCACCGTTCATTCTACAATATATTGTGACGTGACGCCTGAAAGTCGGAATAGCGGAGCCAGAGCGGAAGTTCATTGTTAGCCAGCGGCTCGCAAAACACGTTCCCGCAGAAACGAACAAGTCCATTGCTAGCCAACAGTTCGGTAAGCACGTTTCCGTGACAACAGACATTTTCCATGCTTACCGGTAGCCTACACAAGGAGGAGTGCAGAGAAGAACGAGGTAGTCATACGAGAATTCAGAAGTTGAGTGTTCAGCTGTGGAGTGTTAACCAGCGGACAGCGGAAGCTCAAGAAGTGACCGATTCGTAAATCGGAACCAATTCAGTCACGCAGAAGATGAGACATTCGTAGTCCAGTAAGGAACGGAGCGAGTCTTAGACAGCCATTGGTTGTGAGCTGTCATAATTGATTATAATTGTAAAGAAATGCAAATAAATCCAATCCAGAACCTGTTACTATTCATCACGAAAACCCCTCATACCCGACAATACAGTGTGAGTTATTGACAGTCGTAAATTGAAAATAAATGCAGAATATGCCTGACGAATATCGCGAGGATAGTAATAACAATATGATTAATAATTATACAGCTTAGTTATGCATTCCGACTGTGTTATACTATTTAGACATAACCTCGAAGTCATATTTTTTTTTGTTAACATATAAAAATATTTCATTCAATAGACCCGTTTGTATATACACATAATAATATACTTCGTTGTAAAATTTCGTGATTTTATATTCAGTTATTTATTACTTACAGTCATACAAGAAGCTAATACATAGATTTCGCAAACTTTCCAAGTTACTGTTTTATCTTAAAAATCTTTAAAATGTCCTTTAAAGTTTTTCCACGCCAAATTTCAGGGTTTTGCATTAAGTGGCGCTGTTATCGCACTTACTGTTTTCAGAGCAACCATTTTAGTATTAATGGTGATACGTACTTCAATAAAAAGTACAAAGATGGAGTGATATGACGTTCATACAAAGTTGCACGAAAACCCACAAGTTAATTCGAAAGTTACTGAGGGAAAACAAACTTGCAGATATGTGCGGGTATATAAATGAAAATCGGCTCATATAGCCCTTGTTTAGCAAAATTCTTGGAGTATAATCTTTCTTAGGAATCTAACAGTTGCTCAGCTACTCAAATTCTGCAGCTTTTACCCCATTCACAGGAGCGTATATCTTTTTTTTTAATAATAGTTAATGTGAGGGTATCGCTGACACAAAGGATAATACCCTGAAGGCGTATAGGGGTAGGAGGTAAAGCTCCATGCATGTTAACAGCAGTAGTGAGGGAAAATAATTTATGTAAGCTTTACATTTTTAAAATGTGTAAGTCTATTAAAAATCTCACGATTCAGTAGACGAGCTGCAAATGATGCGCTAGCTGCACTGTGTTCACTTAATTGTGGTCTATTGGCCAAGTATATCCGTTCGTGATTTGGATTACTTCACCTCTTTTGTTCATGAGCGGAAGCCGGGAAGTTTAAGACAAATCATTTTCCTAAGATCTGAAAAATGATGACAAATCCTACAAGCCACCCAAAATTAATTTGGCGCTCCATATATTTTAAAAAATCATTATTATTATTTTATTATTATTATTGCGAATAAACCGATCTCGTTTATATTCAGATGTCTGCATTCTGATTAACTCCGTTTAAATGAAATATCAATTTTCAGCGGTATCAGCTGCTGCAGTGAAAACATAGCTAATTGAGTTTGTGTTTATGTAATGAATATTGAGTATTGATATCAGTTCATGTAGTACAACTCCATTTTGCAGTTCATTTATCCATATGGAGATTCGTGTATTTTTGGTGATTCATTTCAGAGAAATGTGATGATCACAAAATTGGATGGCGGATAATTTAATCTGCTGTTTGTGTACCTGATCACTCATCGCAGTGGCAACATAGGCCACAACAATGCGATAACCATCTGTTCTCTTCTTCATCGAAACACAAGATAATCAGTATTTTTTATACATTTTTTCGCACCAACCACATGCTGCATGAACCTATTTCGAAATTTCATAGATGCTAATCTAGTCGAGACTTTCAATATTTTTTCATGTAATCCGAAGCTTCAACGTCAGCCAACCAGTGCCTCTTATCCTGAGTCATTTGCTTCTACTCACACCCTGATGCCTAGGGCGTTGAATTTTTTTTAGATACACTCGCCAATTCGCCTTCAGTTCTCTTAAATAAATTTATATACAGGGAGATCGAGAAGTCGCGCACATCACACTAAGCAATAAACATTTGCTGGTTTAATGCACAAACTACAAGACATGCAGCACTTACTATTAATGTTTATAACCTTACATCTTGGAAATGCAAAATCAAATAATGTCTTTACAACATATGCTCGAAATGGTTTCCCTGTTCAGCAGTGCATGCGCGAGCTCTTTTACCATGTTTGAGGCCACTTTGTGGAGCACCTGTAAACTGATGCTGTTAATCACCGTCGTAATGTTCCTCTTGAGGTCATCCAGTGTACGCGGATTGTTTTTATAGACAATTCCTTTGTGGTACCCCCAAAGGAAAAAATCTGCGGGTCACAAATCGGACGAACGCGGGGGCCACAGTCCTTTCGAAATGAGACGGTCACCGAAAAACTCGCGCAAGAACTGCATGGTTTCATTAGGTGTGTGACATATGGCACTCTTGCTGCAACCAACCCTCACGTTCATCAACTTCAAGAAGCGCAATAAACTGTGTAATGATGTCTTGGTACACTGGACTGTTCTCTGTTGTTTCAAAGATAAATGGGCCCAATATTCGATGACGTGATACAGCACACCACACCCCAATTTTCTGACAGTGCAAGGACTTTTCATGTAACATGTGGATCTTCAGATGACCAAAACCTATTGTTTTGACAGTTCACATAGCCACTAAGGTGAAACAACGCTTCGTCAGTGAAGAAAACCGATCAAACTCTTCAGTTCCATGGTTGCCAACAAATTCCCGAAACCATCTACAGTACACTAAGCGTTTTTCTTTATCCAGGTCCTTCAGTTCCTGCACACAGCGAACACGATATGCACGAAGGTGTAATTTTCTTCATCGCTTTCTGAGCACTTCCGTACGAAATCCCTGATTGCGCTGATAGTCTCTTCAGGTTTTTTGAAGGGGAACGCTGCAACATTTTCTTCAAGTCAGCCAGTTTAGCCTCAGTCAAAATGGCCGGTCTCCCGGATCTCTTCCTATCTGAAACTGATCCACATTCCCGAAATCGGTTGATTCTCGTTATCGTCGAAGTGTTAGGAACTGCAGAATCCGGATATTCCCGATGAAACTCGTCTGCGACACGTGCATAAGAACGACTGGCGAAATAATGTTCCACAATGAAAACTCGTTCTTGGGAAAACGACATGTCTGTCACGCAATAAACAAAGCTATACTGCAGACGTCGTATGACCGATAGGCGACAGATGGCGTTTCTGCTCGTTAGTGCTCCTATAGTACCATCTAGCGGTAGGAGATATAATTATATTAACTGCAATACACTTTATAACAACTTTTAGTTTGATGTGCGCGACTTTTCTATGTCTGTACACATACATAAACACTAGTTGAAATGTATGTAAATTTGATTTGGTTCATCCCGGTCCGTGACACTAGCAATATTATAAGAGTTTATCAACTCCGTCCAGTGTGACTGATAATTTTTTTTCCTCCTTTTAAATCTTTCATCCTTGATATGTTTCGGTCGGAGCGACCATCTTCAGAAGGACATGCAATTTTGCAGAATGACTTACTGTATGGTGGGGTTTTGCTCGCAAAATCCTACGGCGAGTCGCATGTCATGCTTGAAAGTGATATGAACCATTTAGTCTCATCCTTAGGAGACCCTTTGAACTGCAATTATGGAACATAAAACAACGCTTACTCTGTATAAGGTTCATCTGTCCAGGTTCTCTTTCACAGGACGCTGTAGAGATTGGAAGGACAGCAGAAGTCGTTTATTTAGTCTGCTTCTGTTTGTCTTGGATTTCGCTTTTGCCTGTTATTATTCCAGTCGGTTAAATTTCTTGCTGCTCTCCTGTCGCTCTAATACTCCCAGTAATCTGTCATCTTTATATCTTCGACAGTGTGTTCCAGCTTTTTCTAGAATATGGGGAATTTTCAGCGCTTAAATCTGCATGGTTAACATGATTTTTCTCGTTGGAAAATTAAGGATGGCTTCTTAAATATGGGAAGAAAGTCCAATGAAAATTTGTCGAAATTTGTCAGAACATCATCATCATCATCATCANCTTCTCCATCCTTCTCCAACACCACATTTCGAAACTTTCCAGATGTTTCTGATCTACTGCCCTAAGTGTCCATGTTTCAGCCCCATACAGAGCTATGCTCCAAATGTAGCATTTCACTAGTTTCTTCCTCAAATTTGTCAGAACAAAAAAAAAATTGTTTTCTAGATCCGAAGGGGGAAAATTACATGACACAACTCATGTAAAGTTTCACTCGTCGGACGGTAAGACCTGCTTGGCTCGGGAGAGTAAAGTTTCACTCGTCGGACGGTAAGACCTGCTTGGCTCGGGAGAGTAGTCGGTCGGATCTTTCACTACTGCTCATTCCATATTTTAATATGTTAGCCTCCTCCCATGTATGCCGAAATCTGCTGAATGTTCTCTTCCCTTTACGAGAACTGACATCAACATTTTGCATTCATTTATCATTTCCCCCTTCGTATTGCAGTATAGGGGCGCTCTGCTACAAGCCGGAAGGTCGCGGGTTCGAATCACGATGTCATTGGATTTTTCAATTGACCTAACCCAGCTGCACTATGGCCCTGGGGTACACTCAGCCTCTAAAAGAAATGAGTACCAGCAGTCTTCTTGGGGGTAAAGGGTGGCCGGCGCTTAAGGNTGATGAGGTCATTGGATTTTTCAATTGACCTAACCCTTCCACCTGCACTATGGCCCTGGGGTACACTCAGCCTCTAAAAGAAATTAGTACCAGCAATCTTCTGGGGGGTAAAGGGTGGCCGGCGCTTAAGGCAGACTTCACCGCCATCTATCTAGAAAATGTGGGAGCCTCCACGTCTGGCAAACCTGTGGGTTTGCACGACGTGTTACAGGGATAGTTTCCAGCCCTTCATGTTGCATGGCCTTACCTTCTCAGCCTCCTAGATTAATCTAACCCTATAGAACTTGCTGAAGAACCCAAATTACGAAGCACTGCATCATGCATCTTTCCGTACCCTGCAGTTGATTCCTCTGCCAGGTCCAGACATTTTCAGCACTTGATTCTGCCCTTAGTGCCAGGGACTACTTTCACCCTCAAAAGACAACGGAAAATTGTTAATTCCTAGTCCGTAGCTTGGGACAGGAAAACAAAATGATTCTGAATAGAGTCGTAGCAATAATTCTTCGAATTTAATAAACTCTTCACCTATTCTTTAGTGGAATATAAAATTTTTCTTATTGTGTGTGAATGAGCATTGTCACGTTTTCCGTTGTGCGCCTTTCTGACGACGAGATATGTACGTGTACTTCTTCTCTGCATTTCTGTTCCATTCTGATGAGATGTGAGTGTATATATTGTTTTCTCCGAATTTTATTCTTGACCCTACCGGGACCCGAACTCCGACTCCTCTGTTATCCAGCCAGTAGTCAGTCGTTATACCGACTGTGCTATCTCGGGTCCATGTGGTGATTAGATCTTTGAAAAATCTAACTTTTGATACTAACAGAAATCGACACCGACTCTGTACCGACGCTTGTTTCGAAACTGACTTTGACAATGCTACTGTGAAGTATGCTTGCAGAGACCCACGAGTCTACGAAATTTAAAAATATATCCGATTTAATGCACCAAAAGCGCGTACCAGCCTCATGTTCCTTAACCTCATTCATCAACCTAATCTGCCCTTACACCAGTAGGATTTGCTCTGCTTGCCATCTGCTTTCATGCTGGTTTCTTGCTTCGCTTATTCTTCGACCCTAAAGATGAAGGCGACATGTTCCTCCGAAACATCGGTTGCCTTTCGACCGACTACGCGGCGATATGTCCCCATATCAAGTCACCAGGACCTTACCAAAACTGGGGCAATGTCATGGTTAGGTTCTTTCGGCGGATTTCCATCACGTCGGCCCGGTTTCGATCCCAGGTCTGGTCATGTGGGATTTGTGGTGGACAAAATGTCATTGGGGCAAGTTTTCTTTGATTACGTCGGTCTCCCCCGCCAAATCCCATTCCGCAAATTGATTCATATTTGTCATCATCCTGTTATTGACGCTGTGTAATCTCGAAATTGACAGCGTCGTTAAATAACCAACTAATAACATTTAGTAGAACTCCACAACGTAAAGCATCACTACCCATACATAAACAGCATAGCAAGATAAGGAGACTTGTGTGTGGACTAACCCTTGGGGGGAATACCATCTTGTTATTTTGCTAACGAAATTCACGGAAGTCATTCCCCTTGCTTCCCCTTGTACACGTATGGGTGATGATAAGAATGGCATTCCTGGGTAGGGGTTACTTCTGAGTCGATACTGTATCATGTAACATACCAACACAAGTTTAATTATGCTCAAGCAAGACAGGCATGCAAACCTGCTTGCTTATGTTGTTTTAAACCTGTTACCAGAATCGGTGTTCTGGGTACTCAAGAATTACGGTCACGTAAAAGACGAGAGTCTAGGGGATAAAATATTTTCTGGAAGGATTAGAAAGCAATTTTCATAAATTTCCATTTCACACGCGCTTTACAGTTTAAACGTCTCTCTCGCCGTTCGCCGTATCTTTCACGTGGGTTACCCACGCGTCTAAATCTTGATTTGGCGCGTACTGGAGATCAGGTCTGTTCTCTCACCATCCTGAAACGGCGCCCTCCTCCGAAATCCCACAGTCTACATCTGCGCAGCCGCAACTTATTGTACTGCGTGTCTACGTTGTAAAATCCCACGCAGAATTTGTTTTATGGCTCGCATAACGCGGGTCGTATCTCACTTGAGATGTGGTCACGAGCCCCAGGGTTAGAATATTTATGTGGGGCTCGCTTTTGGAATTACGAGAGGCTCAGTGCAGTTCTCTGTATTCTCGATGCCACTTGTGTTGGGCGGTCCGAAGTAGGCATTCTCCCAACTGAAATATTCAACAAAACAAAAATGTTCTGCTCACATTTTCTGCAATTCAAGGATGGGAAACATTAGCTCACGAAATAGGCGAGTTATCCTAAAGCTTTGTGCACTGATAGCACGTTTGATGTCCCAGTTCACTCTCAATCGTACTAAGCATGGCCTTATCTGTTTGTCTTTTTGGCTCATGTTATCTAATTCCTCAGCATTCAATTGCTCTTACGTGCGATAGCCATAAAGACGCCATTCTACACGAAGCTCCATTCATAACGATAAGTACAAGAGGTCCGGTGACCTTGGCAGCCATGGGATTAGGCCAGCAACATTGGCAGTCCATTTTCTAGTGTAACGCTTATCAAGATTTTGACTATCAGAACACTGACATGGTGGTAAACATACAAACAGCGTTAACCTAATTTAGAACTTGGAGATACAATATATCGTACATAGTAACCATTCAGTGCTGAAAACTATGCATAGGGCATATTTGAATTGGTTGTTTAACAAGGCTGTCAGTGTTGAGACCATATAGCATCGATGATAGTGTGGCTGTTGAGTGTGCACTGGGCGAATGAGAATTGGCAAGGGAAACTGAAGTACTCGAAGAAATGCCACGCCCAGTGCCACTTTGCCCACCACATAACTAGACCGTGGTTCGAACCCAAGCTGTGTCGGTGGAAAGCCGTCGACTTACCGTTTGAGCTGTGGCACGGCCAGGGGGCAACTGAAATAATATGTGGTGCAAGGATCGGCCTCCCAGTTTCATCTGAATGCTGCAATGGTCAGTACCCGAAGTTTCTTATCATCTTTCCCACAACATGGCCGGCCACACCTCTAAATACCGCAAAAGGGAGGGAAACGGAAAATATTAGTCGCTAAGAGAGACAGGAAAACGGAGGCTTATTGCAAAATATTATCTTCCTTTAAATTTTGAAATTTGCATTCTGTAATGTTACATGGAATTTGTGGACGGACAGCGATCTGCAGATCACCAATTGAGAAACAGTGCTGTGAGTGCATTTGGACACGCGGTAGCGTAGGTGGTTGAGGCACTATGCTACAAGCCGGAAGGTCGCAGGCTTGATTCCCGATGAGGTCATTGGATTTTTCAGTTTACCTAACCCTTCCAGCCGCACTATGGCCCTGGGGTCGACTCAGCCTCTAACAGAAATGAGTACCAGGAATCTTCCTGGGGGTAAAGGGCGGCCAGCCTGACAACCTTACCGCCATATGTGAACCGATTGTCTAGAGCCTCGACGTCTCACATCCATATGGACCCCCATGGCCTGTTACAGGAATATCTGTACTGCGAGTCCATTGGCACATGCACATGATGTGTATTTTTTTATGTACCTCTGCCTGTATCCAGAGGTTCTGCGGGACAACACTAAATAAATTAGTTGTACATTGTGTCTTGTAACGTGAAGTGGGTTAGGAGGTAGTTTCCACTTTCTGCGATAATGGCGAAGTATGACCTTATATTCATCCGCATATACGCCACGCGGCATGCACTGTCTTCGCTCTCTCGGAAGCCGGGATCGTGGGTTCGAATTCCACTCAGGGCATGGATGTTTATGTGCGTTTTTCTGTGTTTGTCTACAGGTAGAGGCCTTGCGACGAGCTGATCACTCTCCCAAGGAGTCCTACCGTATGTGTAAGATCTAGAAAAACCGAAGTGAACGGAGTTCATGGAGGTAGGCCCAGGCCCACTGGGGCTGTAGTGCCAAGGAAAAAAAAATATATACGCCACGCGCATCTAAATTGTAGTTTAAAATATTTAATGTCCCTGATGGTAGATTTTAGCGGCCCTTAGAAAATGAAAAATTATATGTTGTCTGTTCCACGTATTCTGTAATTCATTATTCGAGAATTATTCTGATATTCGATTCTATTATACAGTAGTACGAGCTACAGACAGCGTCATAAGCAAACAATAAATAAAAAGTAAATGAATTGATAAATAAATGGAATCCACGGACACTGTTAGTCAGCTGTCTTTCGCTTCATGAACATGTTTTAATTTGAACACAATGTACTTCAGTAAAGGTATATAATTAATTATCAGTCATTTTGATTAATGATGAGTTTCTGTCCCATGCATGCATTGTTTCATTCAGAGGATCTTAAACAAATAGGATTATATAGTGTGGACTAAAATCATCTGCATCAGGATAGGATCCAGTGGCGGCCCTTATGAACACGGTAACGAATTTTCAGGTTTCGTGAAGGGTGAGACACTTCTAACTGAGCGGCCTCAGCTTCTCAAGGATAGCTTTGTTCCACGAAATTGTTACATACTCGTACTTACTTATGGAGCTGAGCCCTTCTGGAGGAGCCGCCAAATCTGCAGCTACTCAAGAATTTCCCAGCATTTTATGGAACCCGAAGGTTCATTACCGTGTTCACAAGAGCTCTCCACTGGTCCCTATCCTGAGCCAGACCAATCCAATCCATCCCATCCCATCCCATCTCTCTAAGATCCATTCTAATATTGTCCGCCCACCTACGCCTTGGTCTTCCCAGTGGTCTCTTTCCTTTTGGCTTTCCTACCAATATACTATATGCATTCCTTTTTTCCTCCGTTCATGCTACATGCCCTGCCTACCTCATCCTCCTCGACTTGATCATTATAATTATACTTGGAGAAGTGTACAAGTTATGAAGCTCCTCATTATGGAGTTTTCTGCAACCTCCTGTCACTTCATATTCTCCTCAACACCCTGTTCTCAAACACCCTCAGTCTATGTTCCTCCCTTAATGTCAGAGACAAAGTTTCACACCCATACAGAACTGTTACATACTCGTATGTTTTTTTTTTTATTTTGTGGGTTTGGGTGAGACTGAGTCCACTTGGTGCGCCAACTAATTGCACCGGCCCCGGATCCTAGATGAGTATGGGGCATTTGGTGGAATGAGAAGTGCCAAGGGAAAACCAAATTATCTATGCCTCTAGAGCCCTATGTTGGTCCTTGGTCGCTTTTTCAGTTTCTTGATCTTTTTTAAACAGTCGGTAGGGCTCCTTGGACGGGGGATCAGCCCGACGCAATGCCGCTAGCTGCACATAGGACAACACAAACACAGAATAAACGCACACAGACATCCATGCCTCAAGTGGGATTCGAACACACGATCCCAGTGTTTGAGCGGACGAAGACAGTTCTGGCCTTAGCGCGGAAAACGAAATACTCAGAGAAAACCTGCCCCAATCCCAAATGACATCCTTTGGGGTCGAATATTGGCCTCCGTGGTGGGAAGCCGACGACTAATTCCCTGAGTTACAGCACGGCCCAGTTGTTAGATAAGCCTGCTGTGTTAAATGTTACGTGTAGAAGTGTTTTGTTTTTCGCCAGATGCAGAAATATGGGACATCATGTACTGCAGTCGTCTCTTAGAAATATTAAATCCGCAGTTGTGGCTTAGCTGTAAGATTTTCTGCCCGCGAGCAGAAGGAACGTGATGTAGCTCTACAATTCGTGGGCCATTATAACCTCACACCGTTGTAACGGCTGTGTAGAAGTCTGTGTAATGACGCCATTGGTCTTGCAGTTAAAGTGTTCTGATCGAGCTTATAGTTCTGTTTCCTCGTCTGTGTACTCTTTTTAATGGCCCAGTAATAGCGTTTCTTTTCGGATGTAATAGCATCATTTCCAGCTCTTTTTAAACTCTTATTTCAACACGGAGAGTTTGAAACAGTATATTTCCTCTTTCAGTTTGACGATACAATCAACGCTCAAATAAGATAAAGCGAACTGCTCCCGTGACTTTCAGACTTACAGAAATAATGCTTCTCATTTGAAGTACACGTATGAAAACTAAACTAAACTCCGTGGCTTTTAGTCCGCAAGCGAAATATACCGACCGAGCGACCGCCGCTTGTCGACGAAGTTAGTGCCAACGTTAGCGGATATAGGTTGTCGCGTCACTTTGGCCGCGCCATAGCTCAAGCGGTTAGTCGCCGGCTTCCCACCTCTGCGGCCCGGGTTCGATCCCGGGTCTGGTCAAGTGAGATTTGTGGTGGACAAAGTGGCGCTGGGGGAGGTTTCCTTCGAGTACTTCAGTTTTCCCTGCCAATCTTCATTCCACCAAATTCTCCATTATCATAATTACCCGGGGAAGATACAATAGGCCAATCAGTGGCCGCCGTGCCGAGTGGACCCAGTTGGACTCCACCCCCCACTAAACGAATAAGCGAAAATTAGGGTGTAGCATGGTCAGCGCAACGAATCCCCACGGCTGTTAATTTCGGTTATCGAGATCGGAGCCGCTACTTTTTCCATTTATGTACCTCCTCAGTTATCCTCACGAGGCTGAGTGGACCCCGTTCCAGACCCACTACTTCTCATAAAATCTGGTAGGGCCTGGATACGAAACCGGGACCTCTGGATCCGTAGCCAGGAACTCTGACCACTAGAGCACATAGGCGGTCTAGGAAACCGAGATTAACGGCAATGGGGATCCGTTGCGCTGACCATGTGACACCCACTATCCACAAATTTGGTATTTGAAATATGCCATAATAAAAACCGTTCCTTGGTGACTCATATTAAAAATTATGTGTGCACTGTTGCACGATTATTAAATAATACGTGAATTTGTCATTAATTCTATTTTGCTTACCATGTCCTGGATATGCCCGTAGAGTGCAGTAAAAATTGTAGGCCTTGCTCAGTTTCAGTGGTTTTAAGGGAAGGTACAGGATGTTGAAACTTTTTCCGCGAGCAGGAAAGTTTTATACGACCAAATTTACATTCCCCGCAACAGCAGTGCTGTAATTAATTGGCTCTTTACGCACATCTGGGTAGAGAGACACCGGAGAAAGTGCTAAACCCGTGCATAAAATATGCTCCATATTCCGGAAGCGAGGTCTACTGAACAGAGAAATTAGTTTCGGGCTGAGTTGTTCCAGTATGAATTATAATTGTAGGTGTCCGAATCTGATCAAAGACTTTGTTCATATATAGTCATACATAACCGCGTCTCTGCGAGGGATGTTTAGACAGAAACAGTTCGTGAGCACAAACATCAGCTCACTTAAATTCAGGGTTGGAGAATTATTTTTTTTTTACTTTAGGGTCCAGTCAGCCTCTTTCGGAGGGACAGCAGGCCGTAGAGCCTAGCGGAATAATTATAGAAATTGTTGTACCTTGTTTCTTGTTAAGTACCTTGTTTATTGTATGTACTTTGTTTTGTAGTGTTCCCTTTATGTGTAGTCTTTCCTTGTCTGTATCAGTGTAAGATCTACTGCCANTTGGATTTTTTTGTGTAACATGACGCTATATTAATTATACTTTCTCCTGCATAGCCTTGGTACAGGAAATGCAGGGTCTGTTACAGTAAAGAAGTCAAGGTTTTTATGGAAATGCATGTTTTGAGGTCTTAGTTCGCGTAATTATAACTGTAAGTATAGAATTGGATATGAGAATAGCGATTGGGACGCAGTACAGTTTAGGTTTAATTGTTAAGAGCACAAAGAAGGGTCCAGAACATCATATCCGAATTAATTAATACTATTTCTATGTCTTTTGCTATATCTGTAGATTTTAACTCAAATAGTTGATGCATATTTTACTATTTCTGAAGCAGAGGAAGGAAGTGTCATTTCGGGAGATGCCATATTTGCATGTATGTTCTGTTGCTACTTCCAGACGAACTCGGGGAAAAAAGACAAATTGCTCGTTATTAACTGAAGAAATGTTAAGTCCCGCAGTGGTTGTAGTTCTAACCAAGTTGCAACAATTTCATTATGCTGCAAAATGCATTGTGATTCAAAATTATTGTCGTGATTTCCTTGGACTGTAATTTTCAAACGGGAAACAACATAAAACTGTTTACGGAATATGAAAGTGTAACTCCAAAAAGTTTTATTCTGCATTATGCAGCATTGATTCTATACACAGTAAAACTTTTTGAGTTACAATTTCATATTCCTTAAACAGTTTTATTTTGTTTTTCCGGTTTGCTAATTATAGGCCACGGGAGCCCCGACAATAATTTAGAATCGCTCTGTGTGTAGTTGAAATGAATTTAACCGAAGGTTGCTGACGGAAGATAAGTGTGGGTGCCTTTTAATTATATCGTTATGGCTATGAGTGATTCTGTCATAGGCCGTTTTAGTTCGTGCTATAACGAAGTGTATAGTACAGGTTAGGACCCGTCCAATAAAAGTACGTGTTCGCTTTTTGGGAAGGTTAGAATAACCTAATTTGGGGCATAGCGAGTGTGGCGAGGACATGGCATGGGGAGGTCTGACTGCTGATAATACCCACGCGGGATTATTCTTGAATGACATAAAGATTGTGTCCAGTTCGTCATATGCAGCAAGTGGGTGCACGCAGATTTGGTTGATTGTGAATGTACAATTTATATGCCTTTCATGTGATTCTGATGAAGGCAGACAGTTAAAACCGATAGTAGTCAACTGATATTGATTTCTTGTAAACGAGTATAGTTCGATTTTCCAAAATTATGAACCTATGAGTCCAAATCTCCTATGATGGACCGATCAAACATGACAGGGTAACAGTACGTTGGGCTGGCTGATCGGTACATTGATTGCTCCTCCGAGTCCACGTCGTGACATGAATGACTAATTTTCATGTACGTATTAGAAGTTACAGCCGGTCACGGTAGCCGAGCGGTCTATAAGACATGCACTGTCTTCGCTCGCTCGGAAGCCGGGATCATGGGTTCGAATCCCACTCAGGGCATGGATGTTTCTGTGCGTTTTTCTGTGTTTGTCTACAGGTAGAGGCCTTGCGACGAGCTGATCACTCGCCCAAGGAGTCCTACCGTATGTGTAACATCTAGAAAAACCGAAGTGAACGGACTTCATGGAGGTAGGCCTAGGCTCACTAGGGCTGTAGCGCCAAGGAAAAAAAAATAGAAGTTACTCTAAGGATATCAAATTACAGAGCTCAGAGACGGCAGTAGTTATGTCCATTCTTCTGCATTTTTATTTTATTATACATTCCGTGAGAATATAGATGGACGAACTGTTAGTTGAAATATTGTTTCTTATCTTTTTGTTAAACGTGAAATTTTTCGGTGACATTTGGTGATATGAAATAATGGAATTTTTGTGTATAAGAGAAAATTAACCCCTAAAACTTATTCTGGAGGTTCTGAATCCGATCCGAACTAACCATCCTTACGAAGTATCTTCGTACTCGTATTTCTGAGTCTTTCAAAGATTTAATAAAACAGATTTAACTTGGGTATATAAAACAAGAAAATTTACGTAGTACACGTCGCTGTTAAGCAGAACTATAACATCGGATCCTGGTAGAGCACAACGATTTATTATGGGCTATTGAAGATTATGACAGGAAAAATTTACCCCATTATTTTCCAGACGCAAGACAGATACCGTAGTCATAATTTAAAGGTATTAAGTATAAGCTTACAGAAGAACTCTTGCGTCTAACTACTTAGGGCTGCAATTCCCACAACACAGCGTAATCCAAGTTTTATTAATACTATGTAATAACCGTTGAACTTCCTACAGGAGTATCCACAGCAGTGTGTAGTTCTCAAATGGATATGATAACACCCAGGCGGTATTAAAACGAGAACTCCGTAAACTAGAGTCCTTGGGAAGCTAACAATCTCTCAGCTACTCAAGTCAAAGTCAGAATCACATTACGACGGTAAGTCGGTCGGTCAGTCATTCAGTAAGTCTTGATGTCGAGCTCATGACCAGATATTTATTACTGTTTGACAGTTACGGTCTTTTTTTTTGTGTGTGTGGGCACCCTCACTGATTAGAGGACGGGTCTCTCTTTTGTATATGCTGCTGGTCCTTGCCAGCGCAGTCTTTCTCGGTCCGAGTTCCTTGGTACTCGCGACCATATTTTACTGTCTCAGCTTTGAGACTTCCGTTTTCGTTCCCTTCTTCGACTTCCCAGGGTCACGATGGAGGTATTCGAACCTCCCTCCACACGGGTTTCTCTCGTGAAGTTCTCTTCATTTTATGGAACTCCAAGATTCATTACCGCATTCACAAGAGCCAGCCACTGTTCCATTTCTCAAAGCAGATAAGTGTTATGGACACTCCCATCTAATGTCTGTAAGATCCATTTTAATATTGTGGCTTATAGACCCGTTGCTAGGCAAAGATGTCGAAGAAGCTACGTTGAGTACAGCCATTGCTATGCAGTAGGCGAATAAACAAACGGGCCGTTTATGAGTAACGGCTCTGTAAACACGATCCCGCGCGGAAACGAACACAACAATAGAACCGTTTTCTGTTTGGTCCGCGTCGAGGAGTTATCTTGAAGACAGTTAAGTTGAGTTCAGTTGTCAGTTGAAAGTCAGCCTGTGAAGAGAAGACTAGGAGATTAGTGTGAAATGGCTGCCAGCCTAGGACCTAGTTAGTTGAGCGCTGGCAGTTCAGTTGAGCTCTGCAAGGGAGGCGAAGAAGAGATAGCGCTATGTTTGAGTTGACATTTGACAAGAGTTCTGCACGGGTGGCTGACAAAAAGGACCTGAGCGCGTAAAGCTGAAGAATATCCACTGTTAGAAGCCGTTGCCAGGGAACGGCTCATGACACAGCAAGCTGCAGGAAGGCTTAGATGGTGCTGTTGTGATTTGTGAAGCGTGGATATTAGCGATATCGTTGTAATTACTTGTAGTTTCGAGTGGTGTGTAAAGTGGTCAGTAAATCCGTTCATCAATCCATACCCCGTCGTGAGTCACACCCCCAACACTTGGTGTACAATACCCTTCAAGTATTTTCGACCCCGCATATCTCATACATTTGATGCTCTGCCCATCTCATTCTTCTGGATTTATCTGTAGTAATTTATAAAAAAAAATCAGAATTATGGAGCTCCATGTTGTGCAGTTTTTTCAGATTAAAAAAATTACAATTAGATATCCATTTAAATTTATATGATGGTAACAGATGTTTTAAAACTGTTGCATCCGAAGTATGTTGACGCAAGGCGAAACCAAATCATTCATTGGGGCATAATTTCGTGACAGAAGAAGAAGAAGAAGAAGGTTTATATAGACACAGAATAGTAACTAGCTGTTCATAGTCACTAGACTTCTAAACGTAAACGGTGAAGCGTGAGTACAGTTGTACCAAGTGATTGTTCTAGAGACTATTAATGGCCGAGGAACTTGATTCGAGTCATCAGTGGTCAATACTGTGCCGAGCCGAAGATCCAAGGGACTCTACGCCCAAGTGTCCATGGGGAGTCACAGATTGATTAAAATAGCGATTCTATGAAGTGGCTGTATGAGGTGCAAGACGTTATGGGGAGAACAAATCGCCTGCTTACCTTTCGCTACGTACTGAGCATATACGACATGTACCACATAGAAAACACCACGTCCGACAATTCTGTTGTTGCGTGTGTACTCGTTGCCGCGGGAGCGAATTTACCGAGCCGTTGTCTAGCAAAATTTAAGGGGGAGACAGCCACATAAACAGTAAGATGATGTCTTAACCTTCCTTTTGTTTTTATTTTTAAATAACGAAAATAGGGTTTAAAGCTCGTGTGTTCTGTAACCTCGAGGTGCAGTGTTATGTATAAGCGTACCTGTCTCTACGAGTCTCACTTATATAAAACGACACCTGATTGCGCCGCAGTGGGCGTAGGACAGCGCCCATACTTAACGCTTTGTTGTGCGCCTGGCCATATTGTAACCAGTCACGTATCTAATGAATTGTGTTTCCCATAATTGCGTCTTTTATTTTAGATTCGAATTAAGGAACGCGATCGTACTTTGTTACCTGTCAATGTGTTAAACTTCGTTGTATTTTATTTGAAGTTAGATGATATGATGAATCATCATTGGATTGATATTATCTGTCAGAACTGAGACTAGACTTTACTAAATAAGACAGTCAAGCTATGACATCAGAGTATCATGACCAAGGCCCCGATTTTGATGACATGTCATCTTTTTTTCCTTCTATCCTATGCGATGGTCTTAAATATATAAATCTCGGATATGAGCTGCTGGTTACAGAAATGTAAATTTTATAGGTAATTTTTTGACTTTTTAGGTTTAAGGTCATTTTTCATTTTTGGGGTAATTTTTTGGTAAATTTTTGGACTTTTCAGGGTATTTCTTGTCATTTTTGGCCATTTTAGGGAATTTTTCTTCATATGTTTTCTGAAATGTGAATAACATGGAAGCGAAGTGTTCTTTCTTTTCTCCTTTAGGTCATTTTTCTGGATTTTTTCGGTCATTTTATAGGTCATTTTTTGAATATTTTCAGGTTATCAAAATCCGGGCCTTGCATATTACATTTTTGGGTCATATTTTAGGTCATCTTTCTGGATTTTTCGGTCATTTTATAGGTCATTTTTAAAATATTTTCAGGTCATCAAAATCCGGGCCCTGATCATGACATATAAGGATACCAGTGAAACTGGAGACATGATTTGGAAAGCATGGAACGTAACCGCTTCTGCTGTCTAGTGGTCAGAGTTCTTGTCTACAGATCCACAGGCTCGGGTTAGATTCCCGGCGCTACCATATTTTCTGAGTAGTGGATCAGGAACGGGGTTCACTCAGCCTCGTGAGGATAATTGAGGAGGTATTTCAAGGAAATAAGGCTCCGGTCTAGAAAACCGAGATTAACGGCCTTGGGGATCCGTTGCGTTGAGTATGCGACACTTTCGTTCCGCTAAAGTTTGCACTAAGTTCGCCGACAAGCGGCGGTCGCTCAGTGGGGATAATTCGCTTGCAGACTCAAGCCACGTAGTTTGTTTTTGTTGTTTATGGAACGTAGCCAGTATCTGCAGTATCTACCGACGGAGGAGACAACATTTAGGAAGACCAAAGATAGAGTAGAGAGACCATAACCAATTTGAGGTTCACAGGAATAGGACTTAACGACTAAACCCTAAAAAATTATGATTATGATGGAAGCAGTTACTTCTGACCCCATCATCATCGTTGTCATCATCATCATTATCATTATCATTGTATCGGTCACTGTAACTATTACGTTACCTTGTTCTGTCTTTGGAATGTGTATAGGATATTGGTGGGAAGGCCAGAAGGAAAGACACTACTGGGAAGACCAAGACGTAGATGGGTGGACAATATTAAAAAGGATCTTAGAGAGATAGGATTGGATGGTATGGATTGGATTGATCTGGCTCAGGATAGGGACTAGTGGAGGGCTCTTGTGAAACGGTAGTGAATCTTCGGGTTCCATAAAATGCTGGGAAATTCTTGAGCAGCTGCACATTTGTCGGTTCGTCCAGAAGGGCTCAGCTCCATGAGTAAGTAAGTAAGTAAGTAAGTAAGTTATGTATATGTTTTGTTTCTGTTTTTGTTCTAATTACTTTATGATTGGCCTTTGGGTTATTGAGTAAGCACGCAAATAAATAAGCAATTGAATGTAATTGCCATTACGAAAATTACCTCGTTCTGCTACCCTGGAGCCCACGCATTCTCATATTTATTGGGTACGGGGGACTATTTCCCCAGGATAAAGCGGCCTCCGCGTGAAACTCACCATTCACCTCGATCTAGTGCCGAGGTCAGAAGTGGTCTCCATAGCGTGGTGCTTAATTAAATAAGCACAGGGTTAACTTTACTTTTAATTTACCTCTTTCTTCATATGATTTACAGTTCAAGAATAGATCCAATGACTGCTTTGCTTTTATTATATTTTATTTGTATGCAAAGCCTAGTGTATAATGGAAACACATTTTGATGTGACTGTTGATGTTGCTCTGACCATATCTCTATCATTCAGTGGGTACCATTCTTATCTTCTCCATTTCGGTGATTTCTCGAATGGCCCCTGTGATTTGTATGGCGTCTTGGTGGCAATTACTGGAATTACTTTTAGTGGGCGATAAGTCAGGGTTTTGCAATACTCGAGGGAGCACTTCGAGCTCGCTTGGGATCCAATTTGAACATCATGCCCCAATATTTCAAGGGTACTTCTGGTACCGTATGTTTGTGACGTTTTACCACATAAGTAGTAAACGCGCGCCTTGTACATTGCTTTTCGCAGCCCAGTGTAGGCCTGTCATCAAAACTGTCTTAATTGTAATGTAATTATTAATTATAATATAAATTTTAAGTATACTGTGTTAATGTAATATAATAAATACATAAGTGCATAAGTATTGTATCTTGAAGTTTACGTTCTTAACAACTTCAAACGAAAACTTTTCCTACCTTGACGGATTGGGCCCTCTGGCCTGTTCCGATTCAGAATTAATTATGAAATAAATAATCTTAGAGATAGTTGATAGGAGTCAGTATAGCGAGGGGATACGGGATGGACGGCCGGGTTTCGAATCCCGGCAGAGGCAAGACCGGCTTTGGGGCCCACCCAATCTTCTATTCAATTTGTACCGTGGGCTCTTTCCCCGGGGTTAAAGCACCCAGGGCATGGGGCTGACCACTCACCACCGAGGTCAAGAGTAATGGAGCTATACCTCCATACCCCCATGTCTTTGTGGCATGGCGCTTAATTAAGTATGGGGACATCTATACCGCCTCTGTGGTTTTGTGGTCAGAGTTCCTGGCTACAACTCTAGAGGTCCGTGTTCGATTCCCGGCGCTAGCAGATTTTCTGAGTAGTGGGTCTGCAACTGGGTTCACTCAGCCTCGTGAGGGTAATTGAAGAGCTATTTCAAGGAAATAGCCGTTCCGTCTAGAAAACCGACATTAACTGTCGTGGGGATTCGTTGCGCTGACCACGCGACACCCTCCATCCCCTAAAGTTGGCACTGACTTTGCCGACAAGCGGTCACTCGGTCAATATACTTCGCTTGCGGACTAAAACCACGGAGTTTATTTTGATTTAGGGACAACTATAGCTATATTGACAGTTGGGAAGACTCCTTGGATGGGTGAACAGTCCATCACAAGGCCGCTACTTGCACAGGACAGCACAGAGAAAACGCATACATCCATGCCCCCAGTGGGATTTTAACCCACGATCCCTGTGCTTGAGCGGGTGAAGACATTTCGTGCCGTAGACCACTCGGCCAATGTGATAGTCTAATATTGACGTCATTATTGTTTTTCTGCCATGGGGAGCTTTGCAGATGAAATATCGAGTATTTGATCTAACACCAGATCACAATTATCATCGCAGTAAGAGATTAAGTTCTTGGCATATCCCGGTTAGAAAGATTTTTTTCATCTGTAGCGGACGTCCCTGGTATTCACTTTAAATTGAAAACGTAGTTTCCTGTTTCGGGTTTATCCATTTTTGTTTTATAGTTTTTCTACTGTATTTCTGGGGGCACGCGGTAGCGTAGTTGGTTGAGGCGCTATGCTACAAGCCGGAATGTCGCGGGATCGAATCCGGGTGAGGTCATTGGATTTTTTTCAATTTACCTAATCCCTCTAGCCGCACTATGGCCCTGGGGTCGACTCAGCCTCTAAGAGAAATGAGTACCAGGCATGTTCTTGGGGGTAAAGGGCGGCCGACGCATAAGGCTGACAACCTTACCGCCATATGTGAGCTGATTGCCTAGAAAATATGGGAACCTCAACATCTCACAACCCTATGGGCCTCCACGGCCTGTTACAGGGATAGCTTTACTTTTACTTACTCTATTTCTGGTTCTTCTCTAATATCTTATAACGACAGAGTATACAAAATACATACCTGGATTTGGAGCAGCCTAAGAATCTTTTTTCAGTTTCTGGAGCCAAAAGCGATAACTGTGACATTTTGAGCCATCATTCGGGACACAAAATTAAAGCTTATAATACATGCAAACTTCTGTTGGGTTTTATTGCCTTATTAACCTTAGAAGTTATTGTTGGTTTCATGTTTATTATTGAAACCGGTTCTGGGTCCCACCCAGCCTCCTATCCAATGGCCATTTTGGGCTCTTTCCCCGTTATACAGCGGCCTGGGCGTGAAGTTGACATGTGCCATCTAGTGCCGAGGTTAAGAATGAAGCTATATCTCTACTCCTCACTACGTTCTCATAGCATGATGCTTAATTAATTAAGCACAGGGATAACTTTACCGTTTTTAGTACTGGCTGACAACATTAAGGGATTTTTTCTTTCAATTTGAGGCCTTTACATGAATGTGGTTGGTGCGCCCCTTTATTTCCTCCCTGCGTTCCAGCCGTAATTCCGCCTCGGTCGATAAATACTGCCGCTGGCTCAACGAATTCTACGTGTAGATTTAGTTAGCGAAGTAAATTTCTTTACAAATGCATCATAATTAGTTAGTTATTAGAGAGGGTGGGTTTCCCCATGCACTTAGACCTGTAGTGGTCCACTGTGCTTCCCTCTATGATTTCTACCAGCCTCTATATCCTACCGGTATTTGTTCTTACCATCAGTCCCACCCAGCCAGCGAGACCGGCTCTCTACTGGCTGAGAAGTATCTATAATGCTTCCCCCCTCTACCGAAGGTATTAGTGACTGCTGTTGGGCGGCAAACGTCCGCAATTTTGCTCAGTGACCTCCTTTGGAGGTAGGTTATTTTACGTGCCGTAAAGCTACGACACGGGACCCACGGCTTAAAGTCCGTCCCGGAGGACTTGTTCCCTGAATTTTTCCGCCCTTAAAAATTCGACAACCTCCGCCGGGTTTGAACCCGCGTACTACGAGTCATGAGGTGGGAACGTTACCTCTAGACTACGGAGACCGCTATGCATCATAATTACTACTACGCTTAAATTAAAAACTTAAAGAAGCGTACACTCCCGTTCTGGATTCTCCTCTCTACACTCTAGAGCACTATTTCTCAACCGCCTGGCCGCGACCCGGTACCGGGCCCATGTCTGATAGAAAAAAGTGTTTTCCGTGCCACGGTGTGATAAAAGTTGAGAACCACTGCTGTAGAGCACCTAGTGTTAAGAAGGTGTATTACAGAGCTTGTTCCGGTCACAGTGGCCTCGTAGCCTAGACAGGAACTTCCTCCGTCCACTCAAATGCTGGGGTCGTGGGTTCGAATCCCCTTCAAGGCATGGGTGTTTGTATGCGTCTATTCTGTGTTTATGTTGTTATGTGTGCAGGTGGCGACATTGCGACAGGCTGATCCCCCGTCCAAAGAGTCCTACCGACTGTGTATAGGTTCAAGAAACTTAAAAAATAAAATATGCCAAGGCCCAACAAAGGGCTGTAGAGCCATAACAACAAAAACAACAACAGCAACAATTACGGAGCTTGTGCGCTGTGCCTTCCAATGGGGCCGACAGCATGAGGCCAAATTATCGGATGGTTAGTAAGGAGGGTCGTAACTTGGCCGGACAGTGGAGTTACTTCATCACAGGGGAACTGATTACCCAGTAAATATATCTCACTAAATGATTATCGGACCGAAGAGTTTTGACGTAGAACAAGAAGTAGGAGGAACTAATGGCCTACTCTCCTTCCACTAGAAGTCCATTATTTGATTCAAGTAGACAAACAGACTTTAGTGTGTATGCGCAATGAAATCAATGAAGTAATTCAATGTGAGAGGCTCCAATGTTGGTATTACTGAGAGAGGGACATGTGAAGTACGCCGTTGAGATGGCAGCAAGTGGCATGATGTACGTACCAAGTTTCATGGCGATCGGTTTAGACAAAAAGTAATATTAAGGTGTTTACCTCAACTGTTAGAGGGTCTTCAGTGTTGGTGTTACTGATGGCCGGAATTTATGATGTACATCGTTCAAATGCCCGCGGGTGGCATGGTATACATTCCAAGTTTTCATGAAGATGCTTCAGCTATTCAAGTAATATTAAAGTTATTACCCCAATAATTTGAGATGCTGCAGTGTTTTTGTTACTTGTAGGAGGTAATATGCCGTTGAGATGATCCCTGGTGGCGTGATATACATACCAGGAGTTCAGAAGTTGTTAGGAGATACACGTACAGACAGACAGCAGGGTGATCTCATAAGAGTACATTATTTCTTAAAAATAAGGGATGTAGGCAGAAAATAAATATTTTGTTGTATTTTAGCGTCCTGTTGCACTGATTTAAGTCCATGATTTATTTAATCCGTCTTGCAGTGCATACACTCATTTATCTCCTTCTCTCCCTCGCACTACATGTTTCGGCATAATAATGCCATCTTCAGGTGCTTACTTATCCACGTCAAACCAGTTCATTGCATGCCATGTTCACACATTAAAATAACTAAAATATGTATCTATCATATACATTGTCAAACGTTAAAAATATTAAAATTGTTCNTTTTGTGTCGGACATTCACATTACCTAAAAAGAAATACGTACTTAACTGTCTGCCCACTTAGACAGAGCTTCACTCGGTTACGTGGAGGAACACTGATATGGCTGTCGAGTAAGATTGTTTTTGTTAGGCGTTCTTTGCAAGAAAGAGAACGCTTATATGTGTGATCTAGTATCAGGACCTAAACCTGTGAAGAGATTGTCTTAAAATTTCGTATGAAAACTTCCACTGAATTTTGTTGGACATATACTTTTCTAGCTTTAGTTCTTCATAATAAAGCCTAGTTTTCATAAGATCATAAATTGACTTTTCTATGTATACCATGTAAACAGTAGTGAGCCGGGGTAGCACAGTCGGTGTAGCAGTTGTGCTACAGGCTACATGACCGAGGAACCGGGGTTTGATCATTGGAAGGGGCAAGACCCAGACTCCTATACAATGGACACCGGAGTTTGTTTATCCGGGGGCTAAGAGGCCGCGTCATGCAGCCGACCACTCGCCTCTGCCTAGTTCCGAGGTTAAGAATGGTGGAGCAATAACTCCACTACTCTATACGTCTTTAGGGCGTAGTGCTTACATAATTAAGTATAGAGATGACTTTTACTTTTACCGTAAGCAGTGACAGAAATGTTGGAACTCTATGCGGGTGGATTTCTCCGATTTCCAGCCACATTGATATGTAATGAACTCCGATTTACATATGGACGTAAAGGGGGGGTTCCCTGTATTTCATAAACTTCTTCATATATCTTTGTGAAATACAATACTAGAGTTTTCTTTTTTACAAAACGTTCTGCTATTCCGATTCTCATCCATATTAATCAGGAGAAAAAGGTAAAGTTTTCGCTGTGCCTAATTAATTAAGCTCTACACCATGAAGACGTATGGGGGAGTGAAGGTATAGCTCCACCATTCTTGACCTAGGCGCTAGATGGAAGTGAATGGTCAGCTTCACGCCCAGACCGCTTTATCCTCGGGGAAAGAGCCCCGCTATCCATTGTGTGAGAGACTGGGTTGTCCTCAGAGCCGGCGTGGGCTGTATGGAGAAGAGAAAAATCTTACCCCTGCCGGAAATTGAACCCCGGCCGTCCAGTTCGTAGTCCGTCGGTATACTGACTGAGCTATCCCGGCTCCCCCATATTAAGAAGTAGTAAGCCTAATTTAAATAAGCTCTAAATGGACTTTTGCATGTGTTCCATAAATATTTTCACAAATGTTGAAATTCACTATCTGAGATTTCCCTGATATGCATTTTATTATTCTTATTTTTAAGTAGGCTTAACAGAATTTAAAGAAACTCGTTAATTTTGTGTACTATGGAGTATATCCTTTCTAATATTATTATATGTAAGGTACATCCGGCAGGAATAAGTAACAAGAATGGAGACGAATGAAGTGCTTTTCCTCTGAGCAGTTACAGGACGGAGTTACGGGACATGAACCTAATGAAGGACTGGGAATGACATGTCAATAGGCCTACAGTGATAACGACTGTAAAAATAAATAGCTGTAACATTTAGCATCCCCGTGTGGAGGCGGGTTAGAATCCCTCCACCGTAGTCCGAGTCGTGGGAGGCGACGAAAAGGGAATCCCTTACCTGGGTAGTAAAACAGGGCCACCCTGTCACTGGAGTACATAAATACAGCAACAGGGTCATCCGGGTTGGGGGTTGGACGCGAGGCTGACGACCTTGGGCTATAAAAGAATTATTATTACAAAACCCAAGGAAATGGAAACCGGATCAAATCTGGCAGCGTTTTTAAGGAAGGTTGTGTCTCCAGAAATGCTGTTTTGCCAGTGAGGGCGGAGATGAGAACAGTTGGAATGGTCTAAGACCTACGGAAGCTGCACATTTAGTATACACTTAAGGAGCGAAGTTTGCAGGGAAATTTTACCGAAATATGGAGCAGTTTTTGTCCCTGTAACCAGAACGTGCGAGCCTTAGTACGTGACTATGACGGCCGTCTGGCTTTTCAGATCAATTAATTAAAACTGACATGGACATTACCCACATCATTGGAGTGGTTAATCGGTTATTCACGACTTTTGTTACTTCACATGCATTTCGGCTTTTACATGGAACCGAATTCCCGACACTTTTTCCCGTTGTGTTGTTTCTGTTCCCGTATTCCTCTGGGCCGCTGGCACATGTCACAGTCGTACATGCCGCAAATGTAGCAGCTCTCTTGGGATTCCTGCCTCACTCCGGCCCATAAATCCATCGATAGCCGCGATATTATTGTATATGGGCACCAAGATGATACACTGAACTGCTAGGAGGAAAACTTGTCTCCAAGATCGCTGCAATGGTGGAAGCTATAGAGTGTTCGCAAACTAATTTCCCGATCATATTATTGTTAGGCCTATATAAAGCGGCCTCCGTAGTCTAGAGGTAACGTTCCCACCTCATGACTCGTGGTACGCGGGTTCAAACCCGGCGGAGGTCGTGGAATTTTTAAGGGCGGAAAAATTCAGGGAACAAGTCCTCCGGGAGGGACTTTAAGCCGTGGGTCCCGTGTCGTAGCTTTACGGCACGTAAAAGAACCTCATATCTCCAAAGGAAGTCACTGAGCTAAATTCAAGGACATTTCCCGCCCAACAGTAGTCTCTAACACCTCTGATAGATGGGGGAAGCATTATAGATACCGCCAAGCCAGTAGAGGCCGAACTCGCTGGCTCGGTCGGGACTGATGGTACGCCCCAATATCGGTAGGGTATATAGACTGGTAGAATATCATAGAGGGAAGCACAGTGGACCAATACTGGTCTCAGTGCATGGGGAAACCCACCCTATCCAATAACTAACTAACTAACTAGGCCTATATAAAGTTGGCCGGTCACGGTAGCCGAGTGGTTTAAGGCATGTACTTTCTTCGCTCGCTCGGAAGCCGGGATCGTGGGTTCGAATCCCATACAAGGCATGGATGTTTGGTGTGTGTATGTGTTTGTGTTGTCCTGTGTTTAGGTAGAGGCCTTGCGACGAGCTGATCACCCGTCCAAGGAGTCCTACCGTCTGTAAAAATGATCATGAAACCGAGAAATCAGTCCTGTGCTCCAAAGTGGGAGCGAAGAGGAAGAAACAAAAAATATAGTTTCGCTGCAGTTTTATTCGCACTTTCGGTGTTGTTAAATATTTATGTTTATGTTATTTGTGTTGCAGGTGAGTGTTATGCTGAAACTAGCATTTTTAAGGAACATGTTCAGCGAACACTACGGAAGTGTAAGTATGAATACAATTGTAGTGTTACTTTTGGGTACCCTCATTCTGTGTTAGTGACGCTCTAAGGTGCATTTGATATTCACGACGTTTCGGGAGATTCCTCGGGTTATAGGTTGTCATCTACTGACATTTATATTGTCACGTCTATGAGTATGGCTGTCGACGGGGTTTTGGATTGTATATTGGATTTATTGACTACTTTACCACATAACTCACATAATTACACTTAATTATAGCGCCATTACTAATTTCCACACTTTGCAGTTCACTAGAGCACACAGACTAGTGTTCTCAGTCTGTCATAGTGTCCACTACACGTCTCCTGGTAACGGCTTCTAACAGAGGCTATTCCTCTGCTTCCGGGCTCAGGTCTTCTCTGAACGGCGGTTTCCTTCCAAATGTCCCGTTTCTTCACAGCTTCCGGTACAGAACTGACTTGGTTGCCCCTGTTTTCTTCCTTATAAGCCCTTTCCACGCACCGGGTAGAAAGCACCGTTTCCCACAGCACGTCTATTGTTGCATGCGTATCCATTGCCGAGGGAGGGTATTTACAGAGCCTCTTTCTAGAAACGCATGTTGTTTCGGAGCCGTTCGCTAGCAACCGCTGTTTCTCTGGCTCCACGGTTCTTGATTCGAGCAAATATTCCACAATATTTTTGTGTATTTGATTATGAAGAGGACGGTCCTCTGGGTTGTAACCCCTTGCAGTTCGGAGAGAGCCCGGCGTTTCGGCGAAGTATATCCCATTCCTAGAGATGGAGGCAATGTGCTCCTGCAAAACGTCGGGATCTCTCCAGACTACATACCCAGAAGACCATAGTTTTTATTAATATTTTTATTTTAAAATTATTTGCGATGTTTGTGATCGAACCAGAGACCTATGAATACTTCAGAAGTACGTTACCCACTCGGAACTCAGAGCACGCTCCGAGTTCAGTCCCAGCTGTAGCCACCAACGCAAAGAATGCGAGTGAGATGCCAGTTTAACCACAACCCGACGTCTGCAGGTGCTAGTGGAGGTAACTTCCAGCACTTCGTGTATGTCAAATTGATATTGCAGGTCTCTGAAAGAAGGAAGAAGAAGTGTATCAAAGCTGTGTAGGCACATTCTCTTTATGCACTGTTGTTTAAAATGTTATTGTCTTGCCCATAGCCCTTAAAAACCACACGAACTCAGGGTGCATTTCATTGCGCAGGTCTTTATGAAGTTAGAATTTAACAGTGACAACCAGCCATGGAAAATGTCAATAAATTGTATTGAAACTCAGCAATATCAGATTTTAAGAAAATCTGATCTACGCTTTTCGAGTTATTACATGTGGATAGACATGTTGAAGCTGATAGGTGTATTTTTTGCTGCTCCTTTTTGCAAATGTACCAAGTACGTTTTTTAAGAAGATAATTCTCTTAGATTCTAAAGGATTGTGACGATGGTGTATAACACTCATAATTACTGGGTTTTTGGACTTTGCCATCGTCAGTTTTTCTTGAGAATGGAAAACACGACGTTTAGGAAACTGGATCTGTTTCCGTCCTCAGGCGAAGGGGAAGACACCTACTCAGTTGGGCCCTTTAGAAAGAGCTAACCTCAATCACTCACCTACCCAGTTGGTTCTCTTAGAAAGAGTTAACCTCAATCAGTCACCTACTGAGCTGGGTCTCTTAGAAAGAGTTAACCTCAATCACTGATTGAGTGACCGAGGTTAGCTCTTTCTAAGGGACCCAGCTGAGTAGGCGTCTTCCCCCCCCCCACACCCATCACCAGAGGACGGAAACATCCATTTTCTGAAACGTAGTAGTGTTTTCTGTTTTCTAGAACACCGGACGATGAAAAGGTCCACAAACCTTGTAATTCTGAAGATAATTCTTGTATGTAGTACGTACATAGGCCCTCTCAACCATGTCAATAATGTAATTTGCATCTGATTTTACAGACGCTTTTGGGGGGGGGGCACTTTATATTACAAATATCATCTCTCGTCTCTTTTCTTCTGGATAATTTTGTGTTCAATAGAGTAAATGTTAGTGGTTTCTGTAATATATATTTCTACAGGGAAATGTATATAATCAATATGAAATTCAAAATGGTTATGTATAAATCATCCTGCTCTTGCCTGACATTCCCCTGGAACCAGTTAATTTGCCTTATCTCCCCTCTGCCCTTAGTCGGCAGTCTGCTGGGGATTTGACTGCAGCAGCATGAAGCTGCTAGTTTCGAGAAGGGGGCTTTCCAATAGATTATGTTGTAGATGTAATTATTTGGGCCTGGCTTCGTATCTTTTGAATTCCCAGCGAGGAATTTTCTCTTCATCTTGACGAATGGAATTACTCTAGGACTTGCTGGAACACACCACCATTGTGTCTAAATGAGGCCGGATTACGGATCTAGCCATTCTGTCGAATGCCGAAGTTCGAAATACGTGTAACTTCATTCCACGCACATTAGTAGCCCTTATGTAGTAGTTTAAACAAGAGGTATATTGTGGTCTTTTTTACGTCAGTGGTGTATTATTCTTTACGTATGGCCTATCTGTACGTCATAAATGTCATATATTGTCACGTGTATTAGGGTTGTATGACTGTAGACGGGTTTTGGATTGGATATTGGGTTTATTGATCCCTTATTCACACAACTCGGGACTACAGGCAATACAACGCTATCGCTGACCTACACTTTACAGTTCACCGTTACATACGCACTAGTCGTGTCCTGGCAACGGATTTGTAACAGACTCACTGTCACTGCAGCACACTTCTTTGCACAGTCTAATGCCTTTCTTGCTATTTCTTATTTATTCTACCAGCAGCCAGCTCCGGAGACTCAATTTTCGTTCTAACTCAATCAAAGTCACATTTCGACTGATGCTCAGTCAGTCAGTCAGTAAGTCTTGGTGTCGAGCCCCATCTGGGGCTCATAACCAGATATTAATTATTACCGTTTGACAGTTACTGTCTTGTTTCTGTGTGGTGCCCTCTCTGACGAGAGGACGTGTCTGTCTTTTGTATATGCTACTGGCCATTGCCAGCGTAGTCTTTCTCGGGTCCGAGTCCCTTGGGACTCGCGACCATATTTACTGTCTCAGATTGAAAGTGAAAGTGACATTGCGACTGACGATCAGTCAGTCAGTAAGTCTTATGGGGCTCATGACCAGATATTTATTACTCTTTGACAGTTACGGTCTTGTTTTTGTGGAGCGCCCTCTCTGAGGAGAGGACGGGTCTGTCTTTTGTATATGCTACTGGCCATTGCCAGCGCAGTCTTTCTCAGGTCCAAGTCCCTTGGTACTTGCGACCATATATTACTGTCTCAGATTTGAGACTTCCCTTTTCGTCGCCTCCTACGACTCGCAGGGTCCTGTCTCAGATTTGACACTGTAATTCTCGATGTATAGCCTCGGGGCGGACCCACAGAAAACATCGTTTCCAACAATACCCTTATTGTTGTGTTTACCAATCCATTGCTAAGAAACGGGTTCTTATATTGTTGTGCTTGTACGCTTCCGCGGGAATGTGTTTACCAAGCAGCTGCCAAGCAATGAACTGTTCCGGCTTTCAGGCGTCATGTCACAATAGCGTTTACACATGAATGCTACATGTCTCGTCTCTCTCACCTTCGTTGATTTATTCTCCTTAATACTTCTTCGCTACACAGAAGCAAAAGGCATAGGAAATAAATATAAAATTATGTTATGCATTCTATTTCATTGATAAATATATATTTTTTATTTTATTTTCTTAAATTATCAGAACATTGGAAGTAATGCTATGCACCTAAATTCTCATTGCAGTTGTAGCATTCTTTTACTAAAGCCATACATAATGGAAACATCCGAAATTCCCACATTTCAGACCTAAGGACTAGAACTCAAGTTTAATTACTTTCCAACCAATAGGCTTTAGAATGTAGTGAAAGTTTATTATTAAACTGCCATTAGCCGAATTTAGAGTTGCTGTGTTCTGTATTTTTTAATAAAATATTTACTTAAACTGCAGCTAGCCCTTCCACTGTTTTTTTAGCCTACTGTTTACACTGTGAAGCTGTTGTAGATCTTCCTTCGCGCTTGTTTGTCCTACAGTGAACCCTACCGGAATAATTAACTTGCTTTTTTATTGTATGAACATGTGAATATGTGAGAATTAGTGGGTTTTCGGACTTCGTCCGTCGTCCGGTATTCTAAAAACTAGAAAACACAACGTTTCGGAAACAGGTATTGTTTCCGTCCTCAGGTGAAGGGGGAGACACCCACTGTGCTTGGTCCCCCCCTCACCTGAGGACGGAAACAGATCGAGTTTCCGAAACGTGTTTTCTAGTTTTTAGAATACCGGGAGATGGACGAAGTCTGAAAACCCAGTAATTCTGAGTCTTAGAAATCTACGTGACTATGTATTCCCACTCGCCTGTTCCTTACCTTTGTTCTTATTGGTTTGATCCCTAAGTTCAGTTTTTAGTCATTAGTTCGTGGAGTATACGAATGTATAACGAAAATTAAATCGAGTAAAATCGAAATAGGAGTTATAAACATACTTAATTTTCTTTTGTTCTGTCCCCTATGTTTAACCATTCACGCTTCAAACATTGTATCCTGTGTTCTCAAGTCCTCAAAATATTATGAGACGGACCGGGCTACGGCGATAAACCCTTTATTATTTACAGCTACGGGACCACATAGTAACGGCTTCATCATTACACGGTTGTTAAGCAACGAATCAGCGGCAAGAATTTGTCGCTTTTACCAGTCTGTGGCTTACATCCTTAGTAGACCTTGGCCTCTTTTTTAGTTTCTTAATCCTATACACGGTAGGACTCCTTGGACTGGGGATGAGCCCGTCGCAAGGCCGGTATCTACACACAGAACAACACAAACAGAATAAACGCACACAATAGAGACGTCCATGCCTTGAGTGGGATTCGAACCCACGATCCCAGTGTTTGAGCGGCGAAGACGGTTCATACCACGCGGCGACTGTAATCGTCAGTTTGTCGCTTTAGGTAATGTAAAATGGGTATGGTCTCCTACCAGCAAGACGAGAAGTCGAGACACAGAGAAGACTGGATAGAAAAAGAATTACGCCAGTGATCTGGTCGTCAGAAACGCAGTAAACATGAGAGTTTCTGAAGAATTCAGCCCTTTTTCCGTTGCTCTATTTCAGATTTCTTTCTAATAAATCCCAAGTGTTATACTTCTATACTCGTCCAGTAGTAATCTGTTGTCAACTGAAGGCACAGACTAACCGATTTGTAGTATAAATTCTTTAACCGTTTGAAGTGTGATTTTTGTTTAAATAATATATAAAAATTCTGTTACTGCCACAAAGAAAACACAGTTCGTTTCCTTTACTAAGACCACTTGGGTAATGCTGCTTAGGGAAGTAATTGCTGTGTGTTCAGAGTCATAGGAATCATAAATACACTCTGGGGGCAAAGTGCACAGCTTGTTAGTGTTAAAGGCGGTGGAACATGCAGTGAGCACGCTGCTTTAAATTGGTAGCCTTGAAGTGACTTGGAACGCCAGCTGGACATGTGTTTTCCAAGAGGCATGCTTGTTCCGCGACATGAACGGTATGGCCGATACAAATGAAACATATATTGCAAGGCCTTATGACTGGAAAATCATACATTATAATTTCAGGAGTCCAGCCTGGAGATTTCCATATCATCGCCTTTGTTCGTTACGGTTCTGTGTCCAATTTTTATTATTTTTCAGACTATAAATACGTTTAGTTCCTTATGGCATAAAGCCTGTATATCCGTGATTATACTGGTACAACCACACGTGAAAATTAAAAAAAAAAGTTTCAGACATTGCACTTGTTATGTCTGCTCCACAAAACGTGGACGTGGTAGCAGTAACAACTAAGGCAACAATATGGTACACATTTTTCATGGCCCTGTCATAGGCCAGGCTGTTCAACGTTCATTCGTTAACGCTAAGTCCGGTTTCAGTCTCTGGGTACTCAGTAAGGCTCAATAAGTGTCATTTTGTATACCGGGCAAGTGACATTGCGGAGGGATTTATCTCAGTGTTGTACTTTTATTCTGTCAGCCTTCATTCCGCAATTGAGATGTGCGACAGGCGATACCAGTCGGCGTACCCCGGCCCTCGGTTGGGGCTCCGTTTATTTGCATTCACAATAAGAAAGTGCATACGCCTGTATAGTAGTCTTAACGTGCATAATACTCGTATTTAGAATATTGATGTATCATCGTAATCATCATCATCATATCCCTTACAAATAGGCCTATTTAAAGTCACCAGTATAGAAGTCATATCCCGATATTGAATTTTGGTAACCAGTGTATAGCGATTAGTTACGGGCTGGGCGACCGAGGGGTCGGAGTTCGAGTTCCGGTAGGGTCAAGAATTTTCTCCACTTCGTCCAGGCTGGCTCTGGGGTCCATCTAGCTTCCTGTCCAATGGGTACCGGGGGCCCTTTCCCTGGGGTAAAGTGCCAGGGATGTGAAGCTGACCACTCACCTCCATCTAGTGGCAAGGCCAAGAAAATATACATCCACTGCCCCTCACGTTTTCATGGCGTAGTGCTTAATTAGTTACACACAGGGACAACTTTACCCTTTTTAATGAATATTTGCGAGCTTTTCCGTGTCCCATGCATCCATGCGTGTATTTCCATTAATAACTTTTAAACGTAACAGATTGTTTAGGAAAGTTAGCACTGATATCATGCCGTTACGGGACCTCAGAACTTCATATGTTATCATTTTATTTAGATATATTTATTTAACGGCGCCCACAGCAACTCAGACTATGTAGGTAGGATGGTTAGTGAATTAATATAGATTTTAAATGATGTGGACGAAAGAGGTTGTGGCAACGTTTTAAGTAGTATCCCAGAATTTTGCCTGCATGGACTGAAGAAAAACGGAATAAACTTCATGTTACCCAGGTTCCAGGCCGAGATTGGAATCGCAGAGCTTGCGTATACGTAGCAGGTGCATTTCTAATTTGCTGGTCCTNCTTTTTAATGAATATTTGCGAGCTTTTCCGTGTCCCATGCATCCATGCGTGTATTTCCATTAATAACTTTTAAACGTAACAGATTTTTTAGGAAAGTTAGCACTGATATCATGCTGTTACGGGACCTCAGAACTTCATATGTTATCATTTTATTTAGATATATTTATTTAACGGCGCCCACAGCAACTCAGACTATGTAGGTAGGATGGTTAGTGAATTAATATAGATTTTAAATGATGTGGACGAAAGAGGTTGTGGCAACGTTTTAAGTAGTATCCCAGAATTTTGCCTGCATGGACTGAAGAAAAACGGAATAAAATTCATGTTAGCCAGGTTCCAGGCCGAGATTTGAATCGTAGAGCTTGCGTATACGTAGCAGGTGCATTTCTAATTTGCTGGTCCTACCATCAGTAATGGCAACAGAAGCAGTCGCGGAACTTGGAAGAGGAAGGGCGTCTAGTGCTATTTAATGTAGGGCTCTGAAAACGTGTGTGGTAATGGGTCTTAGAAGATCGTGCTGCTTTCGTTATAGAATGTAAATGCTGCGTTGCTGTCGCTCTGAATCTATATTTAGGCATTGAGTTCTTTTCAGAGATAACCAGTGACCCACTGGAAACAGACGTGAGAAATTTGGTATATATAAGTACACTTTACATATAAAAAAAGGCACAAATATGGCAGCCATGCGAAAATGTGACAAATTTGTCGAAGTCTGATTATGTGCTAGTGGAAATCATGGACAGAAATGGACCATTACGTTCTAGCTGCGATTTAATGTTCTTTCGTATCAGTGCTGAGCGCTGTCTGCCTCGAAACAGCATTTGCCGACAGTCAGCTGTTGGCCAGGCTCGTTTTTCAGTTGCATGCTCGATTTGAGAGCTCTATTCCACTAGGTATCTAGTATGTACTCCGAACGCTGCATTGTTGCGGATGGACCCTCTGACGTTTGGAGTTAAAAATGAAGCCCTAACAACAGTACTACATTCTTCCTTAGGAGTTGAGGCTTGTTATTGCACACAATCGGGACCATGGATCATCAAATAATGGTTAGATTATGAATACTCTGTGGTTTTAGTCCGCAAGCGAACTATACCGACCGAGCGACCGCCGCTTGTCGGCGAAGTTAATGCCAACTTTAGCGGATATAGGGTGTCACGTGGTCAGCGCAACGAATCCCAATGACCGTTAATTTCGGTTTTCTAGACCGGAGCCGCGACTGTTCCATTCAAGTAAAGTAAAACTAACCCTGTAACAGGCCGTGAAGGCCAATAGGGTTCTGGAACGTTGAGGGTCCCTCATTATCTAGACAATCGGCTCAAAGATGGCGGTAAGGTTGTCAGCCTTACGCGCCGGCCGCACTTTACTCCCCAGGGAAATTATTTAATTAATTCCTGGTACTCATTTCTGTTAAGAGGCTGAGTCGACCTCAGGGCCCTAGTGCGGCTGGAAGGATTACTCCTCAGTTATCCTCATGAGGCTGAATGGACTCCGTTCCTGACCCACTACTTCACAGGAAATCTGGTAGCGCCGGGAATATAAAACGGGACCTCTGGATCTGTAGCCAGGAACTCCGACCACTAGACTACGAATAGTAGCAGTAATTATTTATCTCTTTATTAGGGTCACAACAAATGCATTTTAAGGAAAGTAAGGTGCATAAGCTTATAACAGAACGCCTTATTATACTGCTTCTAATTAAATTTAACGACACTAAGCGTTTGCGCTTATTGCCTTACGAAACTGTACGCGGTGTCGGATTGTCGTTGTGCGTATCCTGTTGCATCGCTAAATAAGCTGATTACTACGCAGCTACTCTTTGGTGTGATGCTATTACACTGAAGATGCGGCTCCCCGCAGCCAGTAATTACAGCCCTCTGACCCAACATCCTGTATTATCGATTACATTTAGGTTATAATGATGCCATTCTCGGATCCATCTTTTCACAGAACGGCGTTCATATGTCAGCAGTCGCATCGAAAGCTTCTGGCCCTGCTAATCTAGAAGAAAAACATTTGCCCAGATCATGGCATAGCTTCCGCTGAATACTTCCCTGTGGATTCAAAATGTAATCGTGCTTGAGGCATTGCTAAATAAAGTTTGGTTTATATATGTGGTTTATTCATTAGTTTATTTGTTACGAATAGTCTGCATTTTCGAAACTGCACAAAATATGCAGTTGCTGTACGTGTTGCCTGTATATTGTAATCATTGCGTGCTGCGTAAATTTGATTCGTGGCTATCCAGATATATATTTTACCAAAGTAATAGGTGGTGCTTGGGCTTATCTAACTTTATGCAGGGAAACAGTTTTCTCACGGCTGGAAATTAATGTACCCAAAATTCAAGAAAGTGCTGGCCCAACCAACGGTAAGAAGATACGTGCGAATATAATATTCAGTCACATTTCATGGAATTTGAAGTCACAAGTCAAGTTATTCTTAATCCATTTTAATATAATGAACCTAATTAAGTCATTTTATCTCATGTTGTCTCTCATTTTCGGGTTTTCCAGCCTTTTTTTTTTTATATTTGAGTTACATCAATCGCCCATCTGATGCCACGTGAACTGATATCGCGGAGGCTGTAGAAAAATGCATTACGGAGAGCGTCATAGATCGTACTTTTTCCCAAATATAAAATGATCAAATCAATTAGGATGAGATGTGCGGGACATGTAGCACGCACGGGAGAGAAGAACAGTGCATACAGGGTTTTAATGGGAAAGCCAGAAGGAAATACATCAGTAGGAAGATTCATACGCAGGTGGAGGATAATATTAAAATGGATCTCAGAGAAGTAGAATGGGGTGATATGGACTGGATTGATTTGGCTCAGTGTAGGATAGGAATTTCATGGAATGAGTGATTGAGTGAGTTAATTAGCCAGTAAATAAAATTAGGACAAGAGTACAAATTATCAGGCTACCCCTATACTAGTCCCCACCCTCCTGTTATATTCTTTCCCTTCCATCCAAATATTCTCCTTCAGAACTTTGCTCCTTAACGTCTTCAGTCCGTGTTCTTCCCTTAAGGCGAGAGATCAAGTTCCACACCTCACATTTACGTTGCTTAGTACCAATCCCCCGATCTCGGTAATGTAGTCTGTTAAGCCAGCAGCGAATACGTGGAACGTAATGTTTCATAAAGCCTGTGCGGCTGGGCAGAATCCCAAATAATGGTCTCAGTGTGTTACATAATAGTGAAAGGTTTTGTACGTGCTCGCCAGACTTGCTGTATGGAAACCGTGTGCCTAATACAGCGTGTGTATACTGTCAGACATGCCGGTCACGGTAGCCGAGCGGTCTAAGGCATGCACTGTCTTCGCTCGCTCGGAAGCCGGGATCGTGGGTTCGAATCCCACTCAGGGCATGGATGTTTGTGTGCGTTTTTCTGTGTTTGTCTAGAGGTAGAGGCCTTGCGACGAGCTGATCACTCGCCCAAGGAGTCCTACCGT